>NC_042301.1:15508947-15701447 GCF_901000725.2 Takifugu rubripes | reverse complement strand
ACCGATAATGGGTCGGGGTGGACTGCCTATCGATTTGTTTGTCTGGGTACATCTCCACACGCGCTCTTGACGCGTTCATTTGCGCCGCGCGTCGACCCGTTCGGAAGTGACGAGCGCGGGGAAAAAAAAGAGCAATCCTAAAACAGGCCACCTGTCAGCGGCTGACAAACACCGAACATTCCCAACCGATCTGTTTTCTTTGTGCGCTTAATGAGCTCAGTGATGAATCTCATCTCTAAAGTGCCCCTCGCGCTGACAAAGGGCCGCACGTCTCCGGCCGGGCAGGGCTGCGTGCGTGAGCATCCTGATGAACGAGGGCTATTACAGTCGATGCGTGTAATTCCAGCTCCGTGCGGACTACTAATATTGGACTGACCCCAAAACACGTGCACGTCCGTGCGTCTGTGCATGTGCGCGTGTGTCTATCCGTCACTCTCCCTCCATGAGGAGAAGTTGGCTGTGCTCCGTTCAGGGCAGAGATCTATTATGCGATAATTGCAGTTGCCTTTTAGCCACTCTGGGTGCAGGTGCGTGCACTCGGAGTGGCGTAAGCATGGCGTGTGTGTGTGTGTGTGTGTGTGTAGGGGTTGCATAGCCTTTCATCTCAACAGTGCTTTAAGGCCAATATAGCAAATGGCGCGCACTGACCAGCTGCTTGACGTGCTGTTCAACCTCCAGCAATGCCAGCATCCCTCTGGAGCTTCCACTGGCTGTCTGCCCGCATCTCTCCAGCTCTCTTTTTCCCCTCTGTCTGACTCCCCTTTTATCTCCAGCTCAACTATCTCTGTAGTGCTGTCAAGCCGCTATCTTGTTCTCCGCTCTGTCACTCAATTAGCCTTTGCCGACTTTCATTTTGTCGCTCTTTTTTCATAGCGGGGTAGAAAATCGACTCACCTGCTGCGACCGAAACCCCCCCCCCCCCAACGCGAGCGCCTCTTAATTTGTGACAAGCACGCGGCTCCTCCAGAGCTGCGTTCTTAACCAAACGTCTGTTAGAGTCACGGTCGCAATTGTCTTGACAGTTATGCAGTGAGAGAGGCCCAGCGGCCAGCGTGGGCGGGGGCCAAGGTCCTCCTGTCCTAGCCTATAGCCTCTGGACACAACTGGTCCTGACGTCCAAGCGCATTAGCATAGCGCAGCGGTGCGAAAACATGCTCAAACAGAAGATATGCGTAGCTCATCTTGTTTGCAGAGCGATGCAGCGGAGAGTGTCTGATTGCTCAGGTGCACCTGGATGTTCGTACTTAACGTGGCAACAGCAGAAATAATGTTCACAAGACCATTTCTGACAGGCTGAGCCGAGGCTGTGCTTTCACCTCCAATAGGGTTATTTGATGATTCAGTCCAGCTGAGCTTCTCTCGCCCTGGCAAACGTCTCCCTCATTAGCCTGACAGACAGTTTATTTATGGTCAGCGCTTCGCAGTTTTTTGAGGTAGAAATCGAGCACATAAATGTATTAATGCCGGAACCCGGAACAGAGGAGCCGTTTGTGCATGCAAGCGCTCACAAACAACAGTTGGGTTTACGGGAGCGTTGCGGCGTGCCGGGATCACGCACGGCTAGCCGCCGCGCATTAAAATGTCGCGCCTCACGTCACGCCGGCGGCGAATCGCGCGGCAGCGATTCGAAAGAGCGGCCGCAGGACGTGCAGCGGCGAGCCGAACGAGAGGGGTTCGAAGCGACACAGGAAGCGCAGCGCTCAAGTAGAACTGATTAAAAAGGTTCTGCCGTCACAGGCCGTCGCGTAATCAACACATCACGCGGTTCGGGCTCGTTTCCGAAGAGTCGGGAGGTGAAACGCACACGTGCTTCACAAATCTCGAGTTGCGAACGAAGAGGGACGGTCGTGAAAATATCTGACGCTTTCTCAAGGGGAAGATCCAAAGAGCTTCGATGTCTTTGTGAGTTTAATCTGTCGGCATTATTAAAGACAGCTTTCTTTTTTATTTTCCAATAGGAAGAATCTGTGGCATTTTCACAGGACTCTTTAAATCACAGGAGGGACGTCGTTCAAAAATGCATCAGCGTCAAATGACAAAGGATTTAGGAGAAAACCGCCCGTTTCCAGGGACGTCTCATATCCTGTGTGGTTTCCACCAACAACCAACCGGCAGATTATCAAATATTCTACAGACTCTGTCATTTCAAGTCTCTAAATCGGAGCGCGGCTGAATTTCTCCCCCCACAAAGACGCTCAAAAGAGCCTGGAACTCATCATCCACCCACTCCTTCTCTTCCTCTGCTCCATTGTCAAAGTGAGGCTTGTGTATTTAAAGTTGCGTTCCTGTGGCTGAGATATTCAGTCCAGCTCCTCCACGACGTAGCGACACTTGTTTGTGGAGCAGCTGCGGCGCTCGGTTCTATCTTTGCGTTTCATTTGTCAGAGGAGACGTGGATTAAAAAGCTGCTAAAAATGAGTCCCGCGCTCCACAGATGCCTCTCTGGGTTCTGCTCCTATGTGCCAGCTGCAGCTTTGCAGGGAGGCTGAGCATTAATGCTGCTAAACTGTTGTTGTTGCCGACTTTGAAGCAAGGTAATGACTCAAGCATTGCTCAAAATGCAATTACCCCCGCCTCTTCCTTCCGCGGGCCCAGTGGAGTGTTGAACGGAATGAAGGGAAATGTAGTGCGAAGCCACTGAGGCAGACCGGTCGGGCGAATGGGAGGCTGGGACGCGGACCGGTCCGCCCCCCGAGGACCTCTCCCCACTCTTGAAAGTCACATGGTTTTCGAGTGAAGGGCTGATGGGGAGACGAGCGGGTCGCTGAGGACATTTTACAAGATGATGAGTGCGTTTTAGCTGCACTGGGGGCTGCCGGGAGTGAGTTCCAGAGTGGAAACATTCATCCTGGATGTGTTATTACAACCAGGGCATGACTGGAATCCATTCACTAGATGAAGATGAAAACGTGTGTGTGTGTGTGTGTGTGTGAGGATCATGTCACCATGCATTTCTCTCAGTTTAGGCCCAGTTTTATGCCACAAGCACACACAGTCATCTCCCGCATGCTGCAGACCTCTGAGTAAGCAGAGACAGAGTCAGTCAGGTGGGGGCTACGTAGACGCTGTCAGAAAAATAAACCTGGAAACACAAATGACACCCACCGCCCCCCCCCCCCCCCCCCCCCCCCCCCATCCCGTCCTCCAGAACACCCCTGGAACATGATCATGCTTCCCAAACAGGACTGAGCGGAGGACGTGGAGGACACCGCTGAAGGAAAGCTGACAGAACTCTGGAGAGGCAGTGATGAGGAAGAGGGAGGGAGACAAATGGGAGAATATTCTTCTCTTTCTTTCCTTTGATTTTCTGCCCACACACACACACACACACACACACACACACACACACACACACACACACACTCGTATTTCAGTCAGTTTGGGGACATCCAACTCAGGAATACTTTGCGAAATTGTTGCCAGGCAAGTATAGAAAAGAAAAGAGCAAAAAGTTAAGAAGAAAGAAAGAAACACTCAGTCTTTGTTGTGGGGACCAGCCAATATGTCCTCACTTTGCTAGCAGAATGTGTACTTGTGTTCTCAATCTGTGTTAACCACACACACACACACACACACACACACACACACACACACACACACACACAGCCCAACAACAGGCCTGACAGAGAAAAAACGAAGGTCATTAACTCACCTCTGTCGTGCAGTTATTTCAGGAATCCAGCTTCTCTTTTCCATCGTCAAAACAAGGTTTTTCCACCAGCTGAGTGGAATATTTGACATTTACACTGGTATGTGCTGATGTTTGCTTTCCATCGTTTATGTTTGAGGGTAATTGGACAGCGAGGCCGTTTCTGAGCACGTGCACCTGTAGGGGGACGCCCGAAACCTTGAGTCAGGAGCCATTTAGAGCTGTAACAGCGGTCGGCACCGGGCCTTATTCAGTCCAGGGAGTTGCAGGTTGGGATGCTTTTGCATTAATCTTTCAAGTTCAGATTTCCTCAACACTCCCCTTGTTGTTGGATCGGGTTTTCAGCTCTATTTGACCATCAGCTGCAGCGTTTTTACGGGCTTGGCACTGTGAAGGTAGCAATTTCTGCTAGTACTGGGACGTTTTCTTCCTGGCTGCTCTGTAGTTTAACTGGTGTTTTGAGCTTTAACCAGTCAGAACGGGATGTGAACCAGTGCCACACACACTGTGAACGCCCTGAACTCAACCTTATCTGGCTCCGTATTTGACCGTTGCCCCTCAAGCAACATGCACTCCCATTGTGATGCGGTGATCATGTGACTCGGACAGGAAGTGGCCTCTCTGATACGGTGGTCTCACCTGAACACAAACGTGAAGCTGATGGTCTTTTTTAAAGGAAACTTCAAACACCTTTTACAGTTTCACAGATTGTGTCTCGTCGTATATTAAACGGCGTCTTTAGTAAAAACTGTCACATTGCTCATTTTTCAATTAGGAAAATATTTAGCAGACCTGGTTTTCCACATAGTATAACCCCATAATGTTTCCTTTAACGAGGTTCTTTTGGTCATAATTACACTTCCTGTTTCCTCTAATAATGCTAACATTAGCAATAGTTGCTAGAGACGCCACTATTAGGCTGTTGTGAGCATATTTGTGTAATTATCGGGACCCTGGCAGGCTCCACACTGCTAACTCAAATACACTGAAGGTGTGAATCTGAAGACAAAAGCAGAATTCTAATGTCCGTAAAACATTCTACAGGACCTGACTTCCTGAGGATTTTGAAAAGGGCCTGGGAGACCTGTGAGGGATGCAGGGCAAGAGGACTGGAAGCGTTCTCTGAATGCCAATCGGACCCCCTTGAGACGTTGGATTTGTCCCGATCCTGCTCTCCCTCATTTCCAATCACTAGTTTTCTCTTTTTGTCAGGTGGAAGCGAGGGCCCGGGGCTACGCGTTAAACAGATGTGTAGGAATTGGAGAGAACATCAAGGTTACGGTGAAAGGTGCGGAGAACCCCCCCCGGCAACTCCGCTGCCTGTGTTGGTATTTATGTCTGAGTCTCAAGGGTGATGGGATTTATCTGCATGTACGTGTGTGTTTTCTATATAATGCGTTTAAATAGGAGCAAATTCTGGGATGTTATTAGAATCACGCCCGCATCGACTCACCAATCAATCGTGTGTGTTAATCACGTGTGTGTTTGCTAGTGTAAACACTGAACCACAACAATAGATGGATAATAATTGTGCAGCTATGAAGCCGTAGCGGTTAAATATGGCAGGATGTTGATCTGGAGAGCCGCACAGTTCGTGCATTATCCATCTGTGAGCGCCGTGTGAAGCTAGCTTACCAGCTAGCGTGCCTCTGTGCGCGTGGATGATGATATGATGATACAACGGTGCTGGCCTGTGCGCTCTCTCCCTCGCCTTCCTCAGGAGCCCTTTGATGCCTGCGAATGCAAGTCGTTGTGAGACAGCGGGAGGCGGAGATTCTGCAGTGACCTGGCACAGTGTAATGTTAAACCAACCCCTAGTTGGAATTTAGAAGAAATAACGCAGCTTACCTGGCTCTTACATGAGATAAACCTGTTATGAAGAGCTCAAATAGGATGGAAGTGAAAGGTCCCTCTGTGGAAATATGATGGTATTGTCAAACCACTAATTATTTCACTGCTATGTGAATCATTTACGCATTCGGGCATCAGAAACACAGCTTTTGGAGCAGTTTTAGGGGGTAAAGTCTTGCCAGCAGGGGTCTGAGATCCACCTGACCACCTTGGTGTCACTGGAGGGACAGTAGGTCCATCAGCAGACGCCCGGCAGCACGGAGCAGCTCCGGGTTTCTCCCTACAGTCGCAGATTAAGATTGATCTATGCTAGTGAAAAGGCCAGCAGTAGCTAGGTAGATGTAGATGATCTCCACTCCATTAGTAGTACATGTTGTGGGTGCAGCATCAAAAACTTCCATTTCCTTATTTTCCCCTCCATGGAGCAGTGAGTGAAATGTTGCATTTTGTAGTCGTAGTACAGTAAAACGAAGAAGTCACAGGCCTCAGCCACATGTGCGTTTAGCATGTTCACTGTCATTGCTTTGTTTTTGGTCGGAATGAACCAGAAAAGCAGGAGAAGATGGCTAATTTTTAAAAATCCAGATGATCGGCGAGCAAAAACGAGTCCAACGTGTTTTTGTGCTGGATCAGAATCTGACAGTCACAGTACGAATGACCTCTCAAACTGCCGAGCCAAGCACTTTGTGGAAGATGTTGACACCCAAAGGTCAAAGTCGGTTCGATGGTTCTGCATCTTTGCCCCACAGACCGCAGTCCCCGACTGGGAGGATGTGGTTTTACCAGCGAAACACGCTAATGGTCATTAGAGCGAATCAGACCCCAATTAGGAAATGGCGTTGATGTAGCAGAGACTGAACAAACGTATGCAGAACAGACATAAATATTGCTTAGCAACCATGACACACACACACACACACACACACACACACACAAACACACACACACACACACACACTTCTGTTCTTTTCTTCGAGTGTCCTGAGTGAGCAGCACGTCCCAACGCTCATCCGTGTGTGAGCCGGGCCTCCTCCTCCTCCTCCTCCTCCTCCTCCTCCTTCCTTCTGGGAACAGAATATGGGTTAGACCGAAGGAGCCCGACTTCGGCGTGCCAGCCCGGCTCAGAACCGCACGCTGGTCCCAGCTGTCTCTCCCCAGCCATGTGGAACCGAGGCAAACAAACAGAGGGGGCTGCTCCCAACGCAAGCCATCGATCATAACGTGACACCCGACATTTCCTGGAAACGGGAGACAAGACAGAACAGCGTGTAAGTGTGTGTGTGTGTGTGTGTGTGTGTGTGTGTGTACAAACACACATGAGCTCATGTTTAGATCTTCCATCTCCGGTCTTCTGACACAGTGCTGTACTTCCCCCTGTGGTCAGGCTGGGTTGGGGGGACCGCATTGGTCCGGATGACAAATAATAGAGCGAGGGGTCGGAATGAAAGTGTGGATGAAAGCAAAAAGCAAAGGGGGGGCTTAAAGAAGGGCGAGATTAAAGGCTGTAAACAATACTGGAGGCTGGGGAAAGACGAGGAACAGTGGGATTAGAATTCCGACGATAAGCCATTTCTACATCCTCCCTCTTCATATCTCGGGGCGATCTCCTCTTCCCGACTCCTCCACCTCCTCGCCCGGGCGCTCCCGGCTGTCTTTATCCCCGCCGCCCCCCCCGCAGTCCGGGAGAAAAGTTCAATCTTTGCATTTTCATTGTACTTGGCCACACCAGCCCCTGCGCCTCATGAAAGTTTCATTACTGCCCCCCTCCCTCCCTCCCTCCCTCCCTCCCTCCCTCTCTCCCTCTTTCCTCCTCTCTTTCCTCCTCTCTCGTCCTCCTTCCCTCTCTCAGCCCTCTGTCACATCCGCATCCTCCGTTGGATCTGGCTCCCCAGGTGAGGAATGTTGATGAGAAAATACGAAGCAAACAGCAGATTTTCTATGCTGGGATGAACGCGGCTCTCCTTTGGGGGGAGTTTGGGGGGGGGGGCTGGGGTTGCTTTCATATCAGTGCCCCACAGCCCCGAGCCCAGGATGCAGCTGGTCTGCTTTTAGCCCCTTTTTTTTGCAGATATTGTGGGGGAAAGGCTCCAGCAGGCAGCACCAGATGAATCTGACGTCTGCTCCGGAGACAATACCGAAACGCTGACACGGGCGCCAAAGTGTGCGCTCGAATGCGGAGTTGTAGCATTTATTCATGCTCGTATTGTCACGGAATGAATGCTGGTATGCCGGCTGCAGGTCGTGGGGGGGGGGGGGTTGCCGTGCCAGCCAGGCAACACAAAGGCCGGGGGGAGCAGGAGGAAAGGGTGCAGAGGTGAATAACTCGGGACGTCTGTCAGAATGCCTGACAAAAAACCCAGAACGGTGTCTTTACTGGCTCCAGTTGTATCGGCTGTAGGAGGAACAGCGGTGGGAGGGGCTCTTCTCCAGTATGTGCAGACGGTCACCACACTCGCCATCTCACAGTTAACCACCTGCTTCCTCATGATGCCAGGTGTTAATTGGGTCTTATTTAAATATAGAGCAGCAGGCCTAAGAATAAAAACGACATTTTCTCAGCTGATGAAGCAGCCGGTGCCTTCAAACACCCACCGATCTGATTCGGTCGGGTCCGCTTTCATTGTCAAACAGCCTTTTCCTTAATTATGAGTCAGGTTGTACTTAAAGTTGCAACCAAGGACGCAAAGAGGACGTTACTTCAATCAAAGTTGTTCAATAACTTCTCTTTTTGCTTTCATTACGTAATAAAGATCATTGCGTGTCTCCAAGACTGAAGCTAAAGGCTAACGCCAGCTAGCTTATAACAGAATAGCCCGCAGCAGAGGGAACGTGATTACCTCAAAGGTTTTAATTGTCCGGTCGGGTGTGGGGTCAGAAGGTCGCTCGACTGGTGACATACTGGTCTCTTTTTTATAGGTCGTTTTATAGGGCTTTATTTACCATTTAGGGGAGTAAACAACATGCACTGGTGCTACGTATGAATGGACCTAAAAACAAAGATACGAACTTTCCTTCTGCGTTGATACTGACAGGGAGAACTTACATAAAGGTGCCGAGACGCTCCGGTTGGGGCAGTGGCGTTCCACACCTGTCGTCATGGCACCGGTGTTGCATAAAGAGCCCTCGCTGAGCCGTTCTCCAACAAAGCGCTGCATCTGGGCGCAGAACCATGGTGGTGTTGCGTAACTGGCGCGCAGCGTGGGCGGGAGAACCACGCGAGGGCCAAATAAACAGATTCTCCTAAACACCAAATAAACTGACTTTAGGGAGAAGCATCGCTATCACGCACCAGGCCCAAAGTCCTGTTTCTCACCGTGGAAACAGCCCGTGTTTCTCATAATGAATCTTAAATGTCAGTGCCCACTGGCAACACGACCTTCACTCAATGGCGGGCTGGGGCCGCCTGAGGGGGGTGGCGGGAGACTGAAGAAGGGGCCCCTAATAGGCCGAACAAAGTTGTGACATGTCTGCATGGAGGGTCTAGTTTCTGATGCATTTAATGTTATTAACTATTTAAGCACTCAGGCATGCAGAGGCCAATTCCTTTTCCATCAGGCGACGGAGCCAATATGGCCCCCAATTAGGTTCTCTCCAGCAGAAGGGCGCTGTAGGGCACTTTAGCCATATTTCTGAAAACACAGACACCAGGAGGTGGAGGTAATTTCCCTCAGGATCCATTCCGTCTTTGTTTACATGCTTCTTCTTCTGCCAGAAGGCTTTTTAAAAAACCGGCTTCTCCCCTTTAATTATTGCTCAGTTCAGCACATCACAGCCCCGTCATAAGTCATCCTGCCCGACCTCAGCTCCTCCATTTTACTTTTTCACCTTCCTCCAGTTTCTACCCCCCCCGGTTTATTTAAAGCCCTGTTAAGTTCTCCTGGCACGCGTTGCTACGGAGGTGACGAGCACCCATTTCCTCTTTTTCTTCTGATGCGCAGCGTTCTACAAAGCTTCGCTCGTTCCCTGGTTTTCTGTGTGTTTACCGCTGCTCATTCTGCTCCGCTCAATAAAACCGCCGCCCGCTGGACGTCATTTTCTCCTGCTTTGTCAAACACGTGCGCTGGCGCGATTCAGCCCCTCGCGGGTGACATTCAGATATGTGACCTCGTCTGGGCGCCGCCGCGGCCGCGTGTAATTTGTTTTTATTCTGGCGCGTCAGCGGGGTAATCACAATCGCAGACGGTCCCTCGGTAACGTGGCAACGCGGCTCGTGCGCTGAGTGGAGGTAAATGCATTTATTTACAAACCACCTTTCAAAACGACAGAACGGATCGGCCGCATTGTGTTTGCAGGGAAAACAGTGTGGCCAAATAATGAAGTCTAATAGTGCCCTCACGCCCCTCCAAATTGGAAATATCCTGGATTTCGTGAAAGAAATCCCCTGAAACAGACGGCGTCCACATGGGTCCAGTCCCGGTCCAACATCTGCTGCATCATCCAGGAGTCCAGTAGACATTTTCTTCCGACTCCATGGAAGGTTGAGACCCCCCCGATCATTCCAGCCACCCCCCCTGAGAGCAGCTATGGACCAGCAGCGATCTGAGATGGTGGTTTGGCGTGGGCAGAGGGACACACGGGGGGGGGGTGGATGCTCTGGACGGTGAGACATGGAAAAAGCTGTGAATCTGTGCAGGAGGCGAGCTGGAGAGCTGAGAAGCTGCTTTGGCAACAGAGTGGGTGAGGTGGGGGGGGGGCAGCGCTGGGTGGAGGGTGGAGAGATGGATTAATGTGTCTCCTGCTACCTGTGGGAGGGTCATTGTTAAAGTGCCGGGGCCAGATAACCAGACGACGGGAGCGTGGGCGCGCGGTGCCCGGTTAGCCCATCGATTTAGCTGGGAGTGAACACTGAGTGGGGGGCAGAGTTCAGGCCGAGCGGCTGTTCATCAAGTGTCAGGGCCCCCGGGGACATCATCAGAGCACCCGAGGCCGGGGATGGACGTTATGGAGTTTAATGGTTGGTTATTCACCGCTGCGGGTTCATCAGGATGCAAAAATGTGCCGGGAAAATTCAGGAAACTTACTTTTAAGACCAGAAACTAACGATTGTGGGCTTTTAATCGGTGACCCGAGTGTTAAATGGGATCTGCCGAGCTAATAAAAATCCTTAATGTATGAAAATGATTGATAAAAGGTGTAAAAACAATCTTGTTTTCATTCTGTTTCTAGATATTTTGTTCTTAAACCGATGACATTGCTCATCAACATGTGACGCACAGATGCTATTTTCATCTGATTTCTGCCTTTTGTGCCCAAGAAAGTTGTTCACAAAGGCTGATTGAGACGAGAACTTCCCCATAACAGAGGTTTCATTCCATTAATCAGGGCGTCTGAGCAGAACTCCAAAGCCCGACTAGCACATATTTAGCATTGTGGCGGTGCTTAAAATAAACCCTCCAGTCTGAATCACTCTGTATTGGTAGTAATAGTCCCCATTTTCAATCATTTTTCCATATTTGAACCCATTATATCGGTCAGTGTTGTTTTTCAGCTACATTATGCTATTATTATATTAAAAGAATTTCCCAAATTCAATTAAAATAATAGTAATATAATGTCTAACAACAAAGATATTGGAAGAGACAGAGTGGCAGTTACATGAAACCTCCTTTCCTTTCATGACCCCCCCACCTTCCTGCACTAGCATTGATTGATTTCGTTTGTTTCTAAAATAGAGGTGTCGTTTTTAAAGATTTTATTTATGGAGAAGCTCTTGACTGGTCTTCCAACAGTTTCTGAGTGCAGACGTAGCGAACGTGAAGCAGACACTTCTGCCTCATTGTGAACGGAGCAAATTAACTGCTTCATTTCGCTGCCATCACACCCTCATCGGGACATTATTTCCGACTTTGATTACTGGAACACTTGATGCTGACGTTCATAAATTAAGCCTTCACATCTTCCCAGCGTGCTAACGCTGTGCTTTTCCTATTTTCCTCGTCTTTTTATGCGGATTATTACAATTTAAAACAGAAAAAGACGAGAAACACTGGGCAGTCGGTTGTTTTTCAGACTGTGAAATTGTATTAATGATCGATACCATTAAAAAAATCCTTTTTTTGTCCTGAGTCGGTTGGAAACAATCGACTGCTAAAGCTAGCGATGGTGACGTTAGGAAGAACACAGCAGAGGGGAAAAAGAAGCTGAATTGTCTTTGTCCAACAGTAAAAGCATAATATGTTCTGTCATCGGTGCCAGCGGTTGCCGGGCAACCAGCAGAAATGGCAGATCGTCACCCAGAAGATGCAGTCCAGCAGTCTTCTATTAAACTTGAACTTGTTATTGCACATTTGCCTTTTTTTCCCCTCGTGCACATTCAATTATCTGCTGCCGTTTTCTCATTTCGTCCAGCTAATGTAAAAGTTGTCACTTCCGCGTGTGACTTAGCGGGTCATAAACTGCAGCAATCCTATTATTTGGAGTGTTTCTTGCACTTCGGTTGCGACTGATGTGAAAGTTCTCTGCGCAGCAAAGTTTGCTGGCGAGAAGCGTTTGAACAAAATGATCAGTCGGTTCCTCATGTTCTGACATTTGTTTTCAGGGTGGAGCGCTGATGGTGGGAGGTGGACGGCGTTGAAGGAGCAGCCCAGGGTTGGGTGTCTATAATTACATATTGATTTCTGGTGTGGGGGGGTCACTGTTCAGCCAGCGCCGCGGATGTGTGGAATAAATCTGGCGTCCTTTATGATGGCCGAGTATTCACTTATTTTCAATCAAAAAAATGATGATTTTGATTGATGTCTCACGAGCCCGGCCACGCCTCACTGCTGTTGGGGTGTGTGTGTGTGTGTGTGTGTGGGGGGGAGGGGGGCACTGCGGGGTCAGACAGAGGGACATATGCTGCTGCGGCACGTGTTGTTCCGGCTTCGCAGGAAGTTCAGACCAACGACCAGGAGCAGAGTCAAACAACCATCTAGCAGAACCCAGAGGAGCTACAGGACCACGGCGAACATGGAGGCAGTGGCACTGGGGAGGGAAGGTGGACACCAGGTCATGGGTGGGGGGACAGGACCATCACACTGTAGGGCAGCGTGGGCCCGTCTGGTATCGTTGGGTCTGTCTGGTATCGTTGGGTCTGTCTGGTATCGTTGGGTCTGTCTGGTATCGTTGGGCCTGTCTGGTATCGTTGGGTCTGTCTGGTATCGTTGGGTGTGTCTGGTATCGTTGGGCCTGTCTGGTATCGTTGCCAACAGCAACGCTACAAACTCCGTGACATTGTGCTCCTCTATCTATAAGCAGACGCTGGTTTAAAGAAAAATATTGATGTGGTTTTTCTTCGGCTCACTCGGTTTTCATTTTGTAAACCGATGAAAATAAAAAAATCTTTTTTTTTTATATAGTTTCACGAGCGGCGGTGGTGTTGGTGGGGGGGGGGGGGGGGGGGGGGGGGGGGGCGAGACATTTCTCCTCGTGTAAAGTGATGAAATGGACTCTATCGATCCTTGAGGCTGAATTCAGTTATTACCGCGGTGAGTATATGATATAGATAAAATACTGTTCCTAAACCATATTTACTGATCACATTAAAGATAAACATCGCGTTTCCGCTCCGGGAACTCCGGATGAAGAAACCCATTTACAGATTCGGGGCTGATTTGTCGGCGCCAGGTTGTGTGAGATCCAAGCTCCTGATGGAGCTTCCAATCCACCATTTAACCTGGTCCCTCCGCCCTGATGCAGGGACGCGGGGGGGGGGGGGGGGCTGGATTCACAGCTGGTTTTACGGTGACATGAGGAGAAGCACCAGGAACAAAGCTTCAGCAGCCTGTTTTGCAGACAGATTCCCATTATGGAAGCGACAGAAACACACAGGAAAGCAGCGGCCTGTCAGTCCGGCTCCCTCTTCTCTTCACATCCTCCGACAGCTCAGACTGCTCTCCGGTCGGGGGGGGGAGTCATCTTTTCGGGGTTTTTTTTTATGTTTTCGCTCACCTGAATTTGATCAAGATGGAGGCACAATGAGAGGGGTCCATTAATATGATTTATAGTTTCCTCTGTGGTTGCTGTGGCAACACAAGTTCCAGTGCTCTCACCTCTGAAAACCTTTCAGCTCCCTATTGCTTCAACATCAGCGTCTGCACATACAGTACATAAGTGCAAACACAGAGAGACCATTAACTCTGTCGCACACACACACACACACACACACACACACACACACAAAATACTGCAATCAAAAACACAACAGAGCTCTCAAGGCCCAGAAGCTTGTGCAACACACTTCATTTGACGCACTCACCGTGCAGCCTGAGCTGAAAGCACTGCCCTCAAATATGAACTGAATTTATCTCCCTCAAATAACAGGAGAAAAACAACTTGATGTCGCCACCGGAACGCCACTTGCCGCGCACGGCGACCCGCTCGCTTGCACATGGACAATGAGTTATGGCTGAGGGGGGGAAAAAAAGATGGCTCCAACCCCGCAGAGCTGTCATGGAGTCTGATGATTCCAGCGCCACCCCGTCTCATCCCTCAAACCTTCGCTTTCGAAGGCCATTCGGCTCCTTAAAAGCCAGGTTTTGCTCGTTTCGGGCTATTTTCTGCTCCGTCTTCGGGCCGAGCTGAGCTTTAGGAGTCGCCTCCTGCGGCGCTTATCAAGTGCATCAGCAGCCAACGGCGCTGTGATTCAGGCATGACGAATAGAGCCATCCGGAGTGGATCGAATGTGTAATCTGCCCGAGTGGGCGAAGCTGACTTGGAGTGTCTCGGTGAAGAATGAAAGACTATCAGGTTTTATGACAGATAGTCCGTCAGAAAGAGAGGGAGGGTTGCCGGGCGCTTCCGAGCCCCGTTTTCCTCCCCTGAACCGATGGCTGGTTGACACGGCGGTAAACAAAAGGACTCCCCCCGAGCAAAAACTGCTGCGGGAGCCGAATGGTTTCTTTTTGACGATTTTTCTCGAAACTTTGAGGGGAAAAAAACAAAAAAAACAAAACAAAACTGAAAAGTTTTTCGGTCAATGAATAAGAATGAGAATCGATATCAAAAACTTTGGCGTGAACCCAGCCGTGGCCTCCTGCCTCGGTTCGCGTTGTTCTCGACAGACTCTCATCTGCTCGAGGTAACTTTGTGGAAAACACCCAAATTAGCATTAGCATATGTAGCTCTGTGTCAGCGACATTAGCACGCTTGTGCAGTACGAGTTGTTGTCAGTGGAAGGGAGATAAGCTCATCTGGGCTTCCTTATTTCTCAAACGATCACTGTATCCATGGTGACAGGTGACCCGAGTGAGGTGATCAGAGAAGAGGTTACAGCCACTCCAGGTGCCCATCGATCAGGATGTTTGTTTTTATAGCTAGCATGTATGTTGTATGTTTACTTGATGGCCCTCGATCAGACCTGGAGGAGGAGGAATCGGGGCTGGGAGATGGGCACTGAGGGTGCTGCAGCGCCCCCTGTTGGCCGGAGGTGAGGCTGTTTGTTACACTGCCTGTGCCAAAATACATCGTGTTGTTCAACTCATTTACATTCACTAACACTCGGCACCAGAAAACTATCAACATAATTACATCTTATGTTACTCAAACGCGACCAACAAACATGTTGCTATCAAACAGACTTTTCAGACTTATAATTATGATGTTTTGTCGGGTATTTTTTGGTTGACAGAGGTTGCATTCCTCCAATTTCTGGCACTTGTACATAAAATGAGCTGTAATATTCTGCATTTTATCTGAATTTTCTTTTGTTTCCACACTGCCACTGATGCCAGCCCTGTTTCTACAATTAAAGCAGCCGTAATGGAATCCCGCCCAGCGTGGATGTAAAGATAACTTTGTTTAAAGGCAGCTGGGGGTTCAACATTCTGTCTGCTGAGCGATCCATATTATTTAAATGAGTCAATGCTAATGTGAAGATTATTCACTGACAGAGACCTCATGGGTATACCTGACCCGTCATCATTCCCCGTCTGCTCCTGAAAATATGCCCCATCCATCTCGCCTCGCCCCTCTGCGCCTCTCCTCCCACTTGTCTTGTCTCGGGTCTGGTGCGAACACCAGCCCGGCCCGTTCTACAGACTCCAGCAGCTTCTGCGTCTTCGTGAAAACGACCGCGGACGAGCTCGCGGGTCGTCAACGCCGAGAAAGTGATAAAATAGAAATAAAGTATCGCACATCTAACAGCTGTGCCTGGTTCTCCGGCACCTCTGGCTTCCGTCTGCTGAATCGGCTGTCTTTCTTTTACCTGCCAAGTGATTTCACATCAGCCTACGTCTTTATTTAACCCCCCCCCCCCCCTCCCCCGGTGCTGAGCAGGGTCTTCCCCACATCCACGCATGGCTGACAAGCGAAGGATCTTCTCACAATAGAGAACTAGAGTTTTTTTTTTTTCCCAGTAGCAGTCGTGGGTGTCACTTCAGGGAACTGCCCCCGTGAAGACAGAAAAGGTTACCATGGAAACAAAGTTTTCTTCAGCAAGTTTGGAGGTGGGCGCTCGGGCGGGAGAGGACCGGGCCGAGAAGCGGAGGGTTCTTGGTTCAAGTCCCAGTTGCTGGTAGCAGGAGAGCTGCTGGGATGGATCCCTGTGATGAGCTGGCCTTATTCTACACTAGCAACATCCCTGGATGGAGCCCAGTGAATGGGGATATTTAAAATATTTAAATATTGGGGGGGGGGGGGGGTTGATGCTGATGTTCATAAATTAAGCCTCCACATCTTTTTCCAGATTTTCCAGCATTGGTGGAAAAATCGGTTTTATTACGAGCGGACATAATGAACCATATACGTTTCAGTTATGGGAGACGTGTGAAAAGATGATAGGAAACCTTCTCTGCATGCAGAACCAATCTTGGTTTGAAGAGGTTTTGCCGTTCGGTCGGTTTCACGTCCTTCCCGAGGTCAACGCCTCCCCAAAGGCCTATCAGAACTTTACAATTAGTTGATTGAACCTGCCTCTGGTGGGCCATCTGCCTGAGCACCCGTTGGAACTGATGTCCTCACCTGCCAGAGGCAATTAACTCAAAATACGGCTCTGTGTGCCTATATGCCCGGCAGAGTATAATCAGGCTGCACTACGCTGAGGAGGGAGGGGGGGGGGGGGGGGGGGGGAGGGAGGGAAGGGGGGGGAGCCCGCTCATGGCCCCCGGAGAATGATGGGTAATTACTTCCGTCAGATTTATACTGGCATTCATGTGGAATGGCGTACGACCGTCGTCGACCCTTCTAGGCGGGGGTGTGCGGCGGAGGTTTTTTTTTTTCCCGCCACCGTGGGTCAACTCAGAAAAGGCCGTCGGGGTGCAGAGAAAAAGCGAGGGGGGGGGGGGGGGGCAGCCGGTGGCGAGAAGGGCCGGGTGATTAATAGTGGGAGCAGCTCAGGGTCAGTCTCCATTGTTGGGGTGACGGGTCAAATGAGCGCGGCATCGATGGCGTTACCTGATGCACGGCGTGACCCTCGTGCTCAGCCAGAACTGCCAGATGAAGCTGTAATTCAGCGCGGAGAGAGACAGGAAGATAAAGAGAAGAGCAGAGAAACACGTTCTGGGATCCCCGTCGCTCGGCTGACATTTTAATTAAATTCCTATCAGCTGTGTCACAAGTGGGATATTTTGAATCTTCTTGGGGGGAATTTTCTCAGCTGCTGTTGACAAGGAGAGAAGTGAGAGTGGGTCAGCTTTAAGTGACGGCCAAATGACTTCAAGGTGCAGTGAAACCCCCCCCCCCACCATCCCTAAACCCCCCATCCTGTAAACCTACGCTGGGCTGTTGTGATGCGAATGTCACTGCAGAATCTTCCCGTTATTAAAGATGGCTTGGAATGTAAATCACCATGTCTCCTCTCCTCTCCTCTCCTCTCCTCTCCTCTCCTCTCCTCTCCTCTCCTCTCCTCTCCTCTCCTCTCCTCTCCTCTCCTCTCCTCTCCTCTCCTCTCCTCTCCCCTCCCCTCCCCTCCCCTCCTCTTGCATATGTCCAGACCAATGATTTTATATCACGACGTATACCCCAGATGCCCTTGAGGAAAACAATGAAGATCTCCAGGATCTCCATTGCTCGGAGCTGCGTTGGCGTATCACTGCTAGCGGAAGAGTGCTATCAATCTTAACAACAGATGGCCTTTCAGTTGCACAGCTTAGTCCTACTACTAGAGGTGACCTTACAAAGATAATGTGCTTTAAGATTATCATGTCATTGTCTTCGCAAATTCTATTTGTAAAGAAAAGTCCAAAGCAACACGCCTGCAGAACCTTGATCAATTCAGGTTTCGTCAGCGCTTTAGCTGACGATAGATACAGTCGCGTCTCGTAGATGTGCCATTATTATCCTCTATTTTCAAGGCAGCTAAGAGGGATTGGGCCGTGACTGGCTGCCCATTGTCCCACCAGCACGGTCCACTTATCAACACTTCCATGTTGGCTTTCAAAGCGACAGAAAGAGCAGCCATGTCAATCCTCATTAATTCTCCCACTGAATTAAAGACGGACTTGATGATAGGAAATTAATGTCGGCCAGGAGATACTTAAATTATTCAACAGTAACGGGATTATGATGAAAGATCACTATGCCGGGTCCTTCCTTCCCCTAACACACACACACACACACACACACACACACACACACACACACACACCCACACACACACACACACACACACACACACACACACGGACCATTTTCAATGCTTCCTCCCTCTTCCATGTCTCTTTCCTCTCACAAACTGGCCTTTAAAACAGAAACTGATGTTTCCCCATTGAGGGTGCTGGTGCAGAGGGTGATGCCTGCATAATCTCAGCACATTAAATTGTAATAAATTTGTTGAAGCCATCCATCTTTATCTTTTAATCCGTCAATGCATCCTTGAACATGATAAAAAAAAAACATGCTCTGCGTTTTCACTATCAAGGAGATTACGCTCTCGGTCTCGCTGCGAGAGGATCCGCTGAAGACTCCTTCTCGTTTCCCTCGTTGTATATGTCTATGCCTCCTCCTCCTTTGTTCTCTTCTTCACCCCTGCTCCATCTCGCCTTCCCCTCCTCCTTCACAAGGTCAGCCATTAGCGACACCCCCAAAGGAGCACGGGTCTACTCAAGGTTTCTCCCTGTTAAAGGGGATTATTTTTTTAAAATGTCCCCTCCGCCAGGATCAGGCTGTTTTGAGACAACCTTGGCTGTCAAAGCAAAGCAGAATTGACTTGGTAGGTCCTCCAGACTGGTCTCCTCTAACACCGTGGTAACTCCAGCCATTGCAGGAGGCCGCTCCACTCTGGAGAAACTACTTAATACTTCCTTGGACTGTTTCCTCCATCTTGAGGTCTCTGGACTGTATGAGCTAGGTGAAGCCTGCTGACTACATTATAGGGTCCTGCTATTACTCGAGCAGTGCACTTAAAGGTGCCCCCACCACACCAGGGTATCTACTTACATTTGGTCTAAGAGCTGAGGCTTTAAAAACGGCATTTGCTCATAGAGCGTTAACAGTCGGGCCGATCACGTGGAGCCCACAAACAGCAGCCTCTCCTATATTGTCATCTAGGACAGCATAACTGTGAGGTACATGATGAATGAGCATCTTATGGGGAGAAGCACTACAAAGGGTTTCAGAGCCGTTGTTTGTCTTAGCTTCTTTTTTCCTCCTGACACCGGCGTACAAAGACAAAGGGAGAAAAGAGAGAACATTTACAATGAGGCCTGTAATTAGACACTAAAAGTAAGGAATCTTCTTCAGCATCATCCTCCCATTGCGTCAAAATTATGCGTGAGGGCTGATGGTCAAAGTGATAGGAGCACGATAATTAGAAGCTACAGTAACTGATTTGTCAAAGAAACAAGAAGAAATGTGTTGAATTAAACGGTAAAAGCTTTGATCCATGCAGGCATCAGCTACAGCGGAAAAACACAATTAGCCAAATCCGTTTTGGTTGTATAAACTGGTTCAAACGGGAAGTTTTTACAACGCAATTAGATTCCTGAAGCTAAGCCATTTGGTCAAAGGGTCAGTCATTAGAACCAACACTGCTCCAGGCTCAACAGGGCAGAGAGCAGGCGCAGCTTCACAGCCAGAACCAGTGGAGCGCCTTTGGACCTGGGTTCATGCTTTTAAAGAAGAAACAGAACACACAGAGCACTTCAGCATTTTGATTTGGACTTTTTAAAACAGTCAATGTTGGGGGAAGTTTATTATTCTAAACCCTTTGCAGTCATTTGTCTTTTCTTTTTTTTTTGCCTATGAGATATTTGACCTTTTAATCTTAAATCTAAATGATCTAATCTAAATTAGATTTGAAAAGAACAGACCAGAACAGAAACAAACCCCGTTTGACTGAACTCATAACTCCCATCTGATAGAGGTCACGACCCGCCACCAAAGGTCAGACGTACACTAACGTGTTGGTAACCAGTTGGGGGGTGACGAGCTGAAAGAGCAGCAAAATTAAAGGTGATAAAGTTCACTTCATTAACAGGGAGAAGAAGCCGTGGAAGAGGCGAGCCGTCCAGGCGTGGACGGGAATGGCGACAAAGCATCCGGCCTAAATAAGGAAGTAACTCATGGCGCCAAAGTAACGCTGCAGAAGCCAACTTGATTTCTTCCAGCAGCCATATTTTCATTCCCTTCCCTGAAGACGTCCCACTGCTGGCGAAATAACCCTCAGCGGCCCCGAGAGTCCGCAGGCGGATCCATCAGGGAATTCAGCTGTCTGCAGCAACTTTTCCCATCTTAGTTTTGATGAGACATTGGTGGATCCCAATCACAACTCTATGGAATGTTTCATCCTGTCTGTCACCGACACACTTTAGGAGCGCAGCAGGTCACCGCCCTGCTTACCTGTGCTGCAGGTGCACGGCTGCCACGCCAGCCGGGGCCTTCAAGGCCCGATTCCTGCGGTGATTTCTGCTGCCGGACCAAGATGAGAACATCAGCTCTGAAAAGACACTACAAGTAGAGAATGAACGCAGATTAAAGCCTTTTCCGTGGCAATTAGACAGCATAAATTACATAAGCATGCGGGGGGTCAAAGGTCTCACAGAAGCATGAAAAAGAGCAAGGCCAGGTTAACAAAGTCAGCAGGGGGCGGCGGTGAGGGGGGGCGTCAGGCGGCAGCCATGCATGCACTCCACTTTAAAGAACACAGAATCCATCCAAAGGTCAAAGCGCCGACTCTGAAACTCACTGGAGCATCATAATGGAAAGAGTTCGTTTTGATATTTGAGAAAAATACCCACACAGGAGCATTTACTGTCCGTGGAGGGGTTTTATTTTAAGCCTTTCATGATGGGATGAGGTGGGCGTTTGAATAGTTCAAGCTTGTTCAGAGACAGTTTAGTTCTACGACACACACACACACACACGCACACACACACACACACGCACACACACACACACACACACACACACTTGTTTCAGAGCACTGTGAAGGCAGCAGGCTGTTTATTCAGGGGACACTTGATGAAATATTCCCCTGCAGCCTGTTTTAAAACCGTCAGATGTTCACGACTCCAGATAAAACAGCCTCATTCACTTCTGTTGCCCCTATTTTCCAACAGCAGACAACAGCTCTGCTCATTCATTTATGATAAAATAATGGTAACGACATGGCGGCGGCGAGGCGCACGTCTCCACCGGCTGACAGGTGATGTCACTAATCCCCCTGCTTAGTCACGACAGCGGGGGAGGGGGTGTGAACGGATGCAAAGACATGCTCGCCAAAGACACATTGTGTGTTTTGTTGGACTAAATCTGCGCGTGCACGCGGGCACATTTGTATTGATTTATTACCAAGGTGCTACCTTATCTCCATAGCCATGACACCGGTCCAGCCCGCCATAAATAACCTGGCGTCCCCTCATTAGTGCGACATGCATGTCTCCGGGGGCCTCGCTGGCACATCCTCACACAGGAACACCCAAACCAGGTCAGACGTCCCCAGAATGACCACGGGGGACACACGCAGAGCGGCGTGGGTTAGCACGGAGCTGCGTTCAGAGGGAAACCCAGATATCTGGGCAGGACTCTTCACTCTTCATCATCCGCGATTCCAAAAATCAACTGTCCGTTTTCCTTTTAATCCGTGTCCTCAGTTAGGGGAGGGAGGCCTCAATACCAGCTGAGGACAGTTCAGAAGGTAAATATCGACCTGGGTAATCTGGACCTGCAGGAATAACTCCACTTTGGTGTGAGTGGATCATCCAAACGAGGAAAGTAACAATACTATGAAAAGTCAACAGTAGATTTATGGGCTGTATTAATCCACAGATGGAAACATTTGCATATCTGCTGTTTGGGCCTGATAGGGGAGATTTACTACATCTCCATGAATTTTGGGGACACTGAGAGGGGCTTTAGCAGGAATCTTAGCGGGTTTCATTTGAGGGATTAGGTTAATTAGTCTCAGGCCTGGGTAAAAGACTCATGAGGGTTAATAGTTGCATCACACTAAACACTAAAAATAACCTTTGTTTGCACCTTCTTTCTTGTTTTTCTTAGTCATCAGACACGTGTTGGTATCAGACCAGAGAAATCTTACTTCTAAAAAAGGAAACTGTCAGAAGATGAAGCCAAGTTGATCAGGAAGATGAATATTCCAGCTCCAAAAGGGTCAACAGACTTCCTTTTCAGGGTCGGCACGGCGAGGTTGCGTCCTGAGGGTTACCTGCTGGGCTTATGAGGTGTGTGTGTGTGTGTGTGCGCGTGGGAGAGAGAGAGAGAGAGCATGTTAGCTTTTCTGGATGTGGAACTGCCCCACTGTTGATCACCCTCCTCACCAGGTCTCCTTTCCCTTTTCTTGGGGTCTTTCCTGTCTGGTCCATCGATGTTTTTCTATGAGCAACGTAGATCCTCCATCTCAGGAACCCCCCCTGCGATTCATCGCTGCCGTCCACTTGCTGCCTTCCGTGTTTGTCGCCCGGCAACCGGCTGCGCTGCAACGCCATCGGCCGCCATTGGACGCCTGAGCTGGAACGACACCAAAGTGGTCTGGGACAAGTGACGTAAGAGGACACGTTCCTCGTTCATGGATGGAAGACCGACCCCTGCGGCCCCGGCAGGCGCCCGACAGATCCACCTGGGTGAGGCTGTGATGTCCACGCACGCTCCTGATGAAGCTGCCAGCTGCTGACCTGCTGCTTCCACAGCTGGACTGCACAGCCGTGGCTCCCAGCACAGCTGGCCGGCGTCCCTTTGTCTCGGTCTTCACGCCTCATTTGGCAACAGTCAGATGACATAGAAGAGGATATACAATAACAAAGACTGATCAACATCATTAACTAGTTCATTAACAACTGACCAGTCCAGGACTAGTTTGGACTGGTCAGATGTGTTTATATGAGTATCAGCTTCTCTTTTCCCCTTCTCGAGGGGAATTGGATCATAGCTCTAGTGGGCGGGTCCCAGAATCAGGATCTAATCTGCAAGATTTATAAGCAAGTGAATATGTTAAATGAGTCCGGTTTTCATTAGCCATGTCGCACCAAATTGTTTATCGACCCGTATCTCCACGCTGACACTCCTGATTAATGATGTTATTAAGAAGGGAGGACCAGTGGGTGGGGGAAAATGACAGGTTATTCTTTGATTGACCACTAGCATGAGTGCGTGTGTGTGTGTGCATGTGTGTGTGTGTGTGTTTCTGGTCACGGACATTATAAGTGCTTCAACTCTTTTCTCCTAGTTTTCCACCATGTGTTCTTCTCCATTACACAAGTAAACACTTGTTTTGGGCGCCGTCATCTTGGACGGTGTCACCGAGAGTCGTAACTTCCAGCTGCGTAGTTTGTGGGTCGTGTAACTCTTGCTGAAAGTTTCCATTAACTCTCCAATGTGAAGTTAGATGTAATAAAATATTTCCTGATTACATTCTTGTTTATGGCTGCCAAAGGATTATGTGTTTAAACAGGTTCCAGGGCTGCTGTGGAGCCATTTTCTATTATTTATGATCCATTTTCTTCTCATTATTAATTGTGTTTCACTTTGTTGAGGGTATAAAGACTCATGACAGAGGGCAATATACACCTGATATTTGTTTTATTTAAACTATAAACCAAATGTTGTGTCTAGATATTAATTAAAAACTTGGTAATCTTGCATTTTGAGGTTGAATTTGTACAAACCCAAAGTTCTTGACAATGAGATACATAATTACCACAACAGAAACAAAAACTTGCTTCTGCAGAGTGTGTTGGTGTGTACTTTACGCCAGTCAATTGTCTTTGGCCGCGAGGATATTCATTTGCAGAAATAAGTTACCGAGTTTTAATGAATTAATGCTGACTGCCCTGTTCAAAGTTATTAAACTTGGAAATATAGAAGAGAAACTGCAGCCTGTTGACATTTGGCAACTTGCATCAAAATGTCCAAGTACATTATCTCTGATAAATGGAAATTAGCTCTTGAGGAGGAGAGGAGACGCTCCCGAGTAGTTGAAGACTTTTCTATCACATCTGTGTATTTTTATTGCGAAATCATCCTGACACTAACTGTACTATCATCCAGTTTGTCGCGGTGAAGGTTAAGACAGTTACTGTAGGTTCGGCTCAGACACCCAGGGGATGTGGGGCTGGATTAGGACCAGGTGTTCTAAACTGGTCAAACGTGTCCAAAAACTGTGGACGGCGGAAGAGACACGATTAATTCGCTAACTTGCTATTGCTAGGTGTTGAAGGAGTGCAACTTGCCTCTTCCTGTGGTCTTTTGGTGGTTGGTTGTGATGGTTCAAACAGCTGCAAAGGTTCCAGGTTTGCGTCCAGGTCCATGTGCATTTTCTGTTTGTGCAGTTAATCCTCCAAATCGCTGGTTTTAGGTTCCAAAAATCATCCCTAGATGTGTATGTGTGTGTGTCCATATACTTGCTACATGCTGGTTAGAGTCAGGCATTATGCCTATGAAGGTCCTCACAAAGATAGAAGTACAAGAATGTGTATGTGAGAGGGAGAATGACATAGAATGAGTGTTCCTTGCCCTTTTTTTCCCCACTTCTGGCACTCACCCCCTCCACATGAGTGCCTGGATCGACCATCGGTCTCAGAGACACGGCGGTGGCGTCGCCAGGTGTGACGGCCTGCGAGTCACCTGACACCTGTCTGGATCACATCAGCCCCGGGACACGGGGGCCGCCGCTCCCACCGCCGGCGTGTTCCGGCTCAAACGGCGTCTGGAAGTAAGACAAACGGAGGCCGGCGCGTCCTCGCCTCGCCAAACATGCGGCGGGTCAGTCAGGGGAGGAGAAAAATGAACTAATCAGCCTCTCCAGCGGTGGAATCTCACCCAATTTATTTCCACGTTAACAGGCGCTGCTTAATGAGCTGCAGCAGAGCGTCCTGCGTCTCCCTCCTCTCTTCTCTCCGCCTGTCTGCAGCAACGCCGGCGATCCTGTGGACCGCGCCAATTATTTCCGAGCGCGTCCATCCGTGCGCACGTGCGTCCCGCAGCTGATGGCAGCTGTACAGTTAACGAACGTGCACACAGAATCTGATTGTTTGGGTTTTTTTCTTTTAGGTTTGGGAAATAAAAACAGATGTTTGATGGAAAATGCAAAATCGGAAACCTTTTCGGGATGGAGGATGATGATGATGATGATGATGATGATAATGAGGATGATGATGATGAGCTCCAGCAGCGTGTCCAACAACAGCGATAACGACAGTTGTCCTGGCAACGGTGCTGTGAAACAGAAGAAGAACACCGTTGCTAGCCTTCTCGTTAGGTCGCGACATGTCGCTCCGCTTCCCGTCACCGTTCCCTCCAAAAACTGTGAGCGTCGCTTCCGTTGCGTATTTTCTATTATTCAGGCCATTAATAAAAGACGTGTCTGATTGCGGCTCGAGATCTGTGAAATTAAACACCCACAATGGCGTTATTGGCCCGTAATATCCAGCCGCACACGCCGCTCTGACGCCACCATCAGCAGAACCTCGTTATCGGCTTCTACCAATTCAAAGCTTAATTACCGGTAGTTTTTTCCGGCGATACGCGGGTTCGAGCACGAAAACTGTTCAGACGGGAGCAACTCGGCGCCACCAGGAGACGCCCGTGATAAACGGTGGTAGGAAGGGTCTGCCAAGAGGGCGCACGTGGCTTCTTTTGCATGTTTTAGATTTGTAATTATTAAAATCCCGCTGAGGTTCCGTTAGCAAAATGTGTGCAAAAAGGAAAAATTACCACTCATGCAAAGGTCAAGGAGAGAAAACGAAGGATAATTACAGTCCTGAATTGAAAATGATCCAAACGTCAAACTGATTTCTCTTAATAACGCTATTCTTAAGAAGAAACGTGCGGATATCAGCCTGACCTTTGACCTTTGAAAACCGATGCCAATCATTCCTGAAGACTCAATCACCAATAAGGTGTCAACGTTATCCAGCACATCTGGGAGGAAAACCGGGAGTCACTTAACGGAGCCGTGAACAGCTCAGGTGACCTTTGGAGAAAATGCCAGCGGAGCCCCCCCAGCAACACCTCACATTCCCGCTCCAGCAGTCCCGACATTATGGGCTGGATTTGTAAAATCCGCGCGAGTGAAAATGGCCAAATGAGGACAGGAAGCCTTCTAAAGAGCTACTGAAGAGTGAAACCATGACCAGAACCTTTCACCCTTAAAAATGTCTGACAGAGAACTCAGCTTCTCTCTCTCTCCCTCTCTCCTTGTGTCTCTCGCCCGCTACAGCTCGCGCTGCCTCTGTCGTTGCACAATGACCTCTGACCCCAGTGACCCCCTGAGTTTTAGCTGTATGACTTTTGTGTTGCGTTTATAATGAACAGTGTCTGTTCTTCCTCTCATATGAGCCCCGGCCCTGATCCGAGTTTCTTCCTGTTAAAAGGGAGGAGGCTTCAAACGCCGAAGGGGGGGTCAATCTCTCAGCCAGGCAGAACTGAGATTTACATACATATCATATGACCTCTATATGAAGCCCATATATCATATGAACAGAAAACTAAACCTGACCCTTAACCCCCTCTAATATTCAGTCTGAGCTGAGCTCCAAAGGAAAATCAATAAGACATATTAAATGAAATAGGCTGCAGCCCAGAAGAGATAAAACAAGGGTTTCCCACAAACAACAGCCCTGCTATGGCGTTCAATAGATTTTACCAAGAAAACGTTGGAGGAAGTTGTAACTGCGCGTCGGCCTTGTTGCGACATGGCTGGGCGGGGCTTCAGCCCGCCACGGCACAAGAAGGCAAGCGTGTTTTCGGAAATAGCAGCAACAAACCGAGGAGAAGCTTGTAAAATTCCAGACTGTGGCTTTTGGTTGAGGCTGAATTCTCGGACTGGGCTGCTATTTCCGTTTTTCCACATTTATCCACACACGTGGCGCCTCAGAGGCCGATGGACTACAAACATGGCCGCCACAGTGGTTGAATCCCCAAAAACCAACAAGAGTCATTTATTCCTTCTTTAAATTGAAATCCCACCTAACTAAAGATCATTTTAACCTGTTTTTTAACTGGTTGTGTTAGTGGATTGAAGGGTTAAACCTGTTGAATCAGTTACCTGCTCATATATCTACTATACATCCATGTGGCACATGGAAAGTATAGATAGATGAAACAATTAAAATATCTGATTATGTTACTAATCCTGGAGTCTGGTGAGAAACCCTTCCATCCCCGCCTGCATTTGGAGAAAAATCTCTTAACACATTTGAAAATGAGCATGTGGCATTCTAATTATCATTTATATTAATGGTGGCACATCTAAAATTATTCATACCAATTAACCGTGATTTAGCTCAGTGTGTGAGAGGGAAAAGTGGCGAGTATGGTGCAGTGGGGGGTGTTATATATGGCTGTTAGCTTATAAATGACTTATTGTGGAAGAGGCGCCGGCAACATCTGATATAATATTCAATAATGATATAATCTAATACAGTTCTGTGATTAATTTATGCTAGTTCAGTTGTTCCCACTGGTATAAATAACAATGGACCACTAACTACCGACAAGTAACCACTGACTGACATAGGGTGCTCGGGGAAAACTAGGAAAGGTGGTGCTAAACAAGAAGTTTGCACAAAATTGGAATAAAAGGAAACGTAATTTTATTAGTCCCCTGAGAGCGGAAATGCTACTGCGAACGCTGCTACTAATGCTGCTACTAATGCTGCTACTAATGCTTCTACTAATGCTGCTACTAATGCTGCTACTAATGCTGCTACTAATGCTGCTACTAATGCTACAACTAATGCTACTACTAATGCTGCTACTAATGCTGCTACTAATGCTGCTACTAATGCTACAACTAATGCTACTACTAATGCTGCTACTAATGCTTCTACTAATGCTGCTACTAATGCTGCTACTAATGCTGCTACTAATGCTACAACTAATGCTACAACTAATGCTTCTACTAATGTTACTGCTAATGCTCCTACTAATGCTACAACTAATGCTCCCAATAATGCTAATACTAATGCTACTCCTAATGCTCCTACTAATGCTGCTACTAATGCTGCTACTAATGCTGCTACTAATGCTACAACCAATGCTACTGCTAATGCTACTACTAATGCTCCTACTAATGCCCCTACTATGCTACTGCTAATGCCCCTACTAATGCTCCTACTAATGCTCCTACTAATGCTCCTACTAATGCTCCTACTAATGCTACTACTAATGCTGCTACTAATGCTACTAATTCCACAAACATTATTAAACAGAGAAAGTTCCTGGCGTCTGGAATGCTACCATCCTATGTTCCCATATTTCCATCTGCAACTGGAGCCCCGCCCACCTTCAGAGCTGGGGGAGGTGACAGAGATTCAAACGCACGACCCTGAAGCCAAACAGGAAGTTAGCGACGGACGGACCAGGAGGAACGACGAGGCGGGCACAGCGGCGGGGTAACTCAGCCGCCAGAACTTCTGCACGCACTTGTCCAACCTTTGCACCCGCCCGCGCGCGCACTCACAGGCGCTGGCGCCATCTTCCCGCACGCATCACCTGTCAGCGGGAGCCTCATTAAGCTGACAGACGCGGGCCCTTCAGGGCCGGCCGAGACGTCAGGGCCCTCTCCTTCCTGTCACGACATGATGGATCTCTCCGGTGCCGGCTGCCAAGCTGCCACTCAGGTCCACTGTCCCGTGGGCGTCCATCAGAAAACACTTGGTAAGCATCCCGTTGATCTTATTTGTGTATAAACACTGCCGCCGTGGGTCGGGGGGGGTCGATCGCCGTTGGCTCAGCAAGTCTGTCCTCGCCGTCAGAGTGTGAAAGGATGCCTAATTATGTCGACGCGAGGCGGCGTGGAGGCGGTGGTTGGAGCGGAGGCTGGACAGAACCTCCGGAGCTGCTCACACAGGACGAGCAGCTTTATTAGAAGGAGGGTGGAATTGTGGGACAGCTTGTGGGGGACGGTCCCTGACGTCCATCATAGCGGCGCCGCCTTGTCCGGGACCTTCTGATCATTTCAGCAGGTCGCCATGAGGTCACCTCACCAATTCAGCTGTCGCCCACCCATGCGGACGTGCACGTAACGTGCACGCACCTCGCAGAAAAGCCCTCAGAGGGATTCGAACCCACAGCGGGAGGACAGTTTTTCCTTTTTACCCTATTTTCCTGGTGTCCCTCGCGTCACAAGTTGATGTCAAACAGTTTAGCATGTTTTTTTTCTTCATCCAATCAAAAAAAATCCGGATCCCGACGTTGCTTGGACCACGTGAGGAATCAGGGAAAAAAGGAAGGAATTTCTTTGTCTTTCCGCTTTTTTCCATCTCCTCGCTGTTCCCAACCAATCGTGTGTTTCTCTCCCTCTTCTTTTCTTTCCGTTTATGCTCTGTAATGCAAATGAGACTCTCTCGCCTCCATTCGGTGTCTTTGCCACTTTAGATTCCCAGAATTTCCAATGAATCACAAAGAAATAAGCAGAAGTGTTCCGGTGTGCTCCAACGGAACCCTCACGCTCGGCTAGCCCAGAGATGAGCCCGGCGTCCGTCAGCGGTGATGGACGCTGATTGGACAGCTGTCAGACAGCCGGCGCCGCCCACAGACGACCCGCTGCGTCCATCACAGCGGCCCGTTAATCTGACGAGGTGAATCCAGGTGAATCCGCTCCGACCGCGCTGGGATTTGGATGAAACGGAGCCAGGGCGCGAAAGAAGCTTTATGATGAGCCGTGATCACATGACCAACCGATACCGAGGATCTTTTAGGAGAGCGGTGGATACAGAGGTCGTGCTTCTGCTCCGAGGGCTCCGTATCAGAGACGCCATCGATCTGACGCCTGATCAATGAGCTTCGTCTTCAGACAGCCTTTATTCCCACCTCAGCTAGCATTTAAGCTAAATCACGGCAAAGCTAACGTCCACAAACGGGTGCTTTCAGAAGCTCTCTTGACTTCATAAACTATCTAGTCAGGCTGCTTCTGGTTTAAGGGGTTTTGCTGGTTTTCTGCTGTGAATACCCGAAGTGCCCGAGCTGTCGATGAAAGTCGCGCTTCATTACGCGTGACTTTGTACTCGGGCTCGGATCGATTTGACTAAATCGACCAGCGAGTCCTCTAGTGAGGATTAATGAAGCTGGTTTCCACATTTTATCATGCGCCCACGTAATATCTGCTAAGTGAGCAGAGAAATTCAGCACAAGCCGTCAATACACACACACACACACACACACACACACAGAAGCTCAGTTGTTTATCAAGATGAATGTCCGAATGTCGTCCACGAAGTTTGTTTTCGTCATTTTTGTCGATCTTTCTCTCAGGATTTCTCGCCTCAGCGAACGGAGCGCTCCTGAACCACAACAGAACTGGATCACAGAACTCTGGGTCACCGTAGGAACAGGAAGAAACCCTGAGCAGGTCCAGGCTCCTGCTGATGGTCAAGTGTGTAGAGGAGGAGGGTATATGGGGAGACGGTGGAGATTTAGCAGAGCATTGGACGCCGCTCAGCAGATGTTAGCAGGCGCTACGCTAGGCAACGACACACTGTGCGACGCTAGGCAACGACACACTGTGCTACGCTAGGCAACGACACACTGTGCTACGCTAGGCAACGACACACTGTCCATGGAGAGTCCCGTCACAAAAAGAGCAGAATTGCCCTTTATGGTGGAGCCTGAAAAAGCTTATTAAACCTCTTTCTCTCTGTCTGCTCTTCCCGTTCGGTCACTCTATTATTCCCCTTCCTCTCCCGTGGGCTTTGCTTTTATTTGTTGTTTGTTTAATCACTGAGGGGCGAGAGGTTGTTTTCAGAGAGGATATATGACGGCTGGATCGATACCCTCCGCTGCAAACAAACGCACAAAGAAAGATGATGCTGACATTCTCAGATCCACGAGCATCTCTGGCCGCGTTAAAGTTCCACACAGGTGATAAATAAATCATTAAAAACTGCTGCGGCTGAAGATAAACGACAGGTTTATGTCACCCCGCCGTGGTGCTGCACCCTCAACGCACTTGTGCCGCGCCGCTACATTATAAATAGGTCGCGCCATCTTCGTGTCACAGGCAACATAAAGAGCACCCACGGCTGAAAACACTCGCGAGAGACAGAAACGTTTTCTAAAACGCCCCAGAATTGCACCAACCAGAAACACTGAAGAGCAGGAGTTGAACACACAAGGTCACACACTGTTATCTAACATCGGCGGCCTGACCGCACGGCATTCTGGGATATAGACGCTATGATTTATCGAGTTCTGCTCCTGAAGTGCATCCAGAAATCTCACAAAATGGAGCTACAGAGGCTTTGTGGTGATAATGGATCAGACACCTGAAGCCCCCTCGTGTGTGTGTGTGTGTGTGTGCGTGTGTGTGTGTGTGTGTGTTCCGTCTTCAGTTGGTATCATCAAAGAGCAGCTGGTGGCGGGCAGAATCCCGTGGCGTGTGTCTGCAAGGCGCAGCCATCTGACAGCAGCCGGGCCGTCTTGTACCAATTTAATGCTCGCTGCTCTCGTGTGCAGGTCCCCGTGGTAACCCGGTGACCCCCGGCGCCACAGAACAGGGGGGGCTCTTAATAGCTTGGTAGGCGCAGGTAATGAGGTTATCAATTAGAGGGCCGCTCGCTCTCATTTCCTCCTGTTATGCTTTAAAAAGCGAGGCGGGTTCGGCTGGTGTTTGGTAAGCAGATGTTCCTGATAGGAAGGTGACTTCTATCTAGATTCCTCTATCGTTGTGGGGACATAACCCCTTACCCTTCACACCTGATGCCACGTGTTCACTGCCAAATGTCCGCAAATGTGCATGAAAACACACACACACACACACACACACACACAGCATAAATAAATGCATGGGGTCTTTTCTACTTGCCTACAGCAGCTTGTCGTAGGGTGTCACTCAGTATTCCTCTCAGCAGCCGGGCCGGCGCTGAAGGCGTGAGGGTCCCGGGAGGTGAGCAGTCAGAGAACATCGCCCGGACTAGGTATCTCATTCCCCCTCCACACCCAGAACCTCGGAGGCCATGCATTATTCACGCCGGGGGACGGGGAGCACATCTCGGCGTGAAGGATGCCGGGGGCGGAGGTGGAAGCCCAGACGCCAGGATGAACGCACTTAAGACATGCAAGGAGGGCGCGAACACATGAAGAATAGGCACTAAACACGGAAAAATAAAGCGAATTGGAGTTTTACGCGTTACGCAGCACTTATGAGTCCACTTAAGGGTTTGATTTCACTGATTAGTCATCAGTGGGTGAGGAACAACTAATCAGCGCAATCACCTGCTCTTGTGTTAAAATAAACCCCCGCAGAATCAGGACCTTCACGATGCGCGGAGGGTAAAATAAGAGTTTTGACAGTAAATACTCCTGTGGCAACTTTAACATGGGATGGAAAGACGGACTCAGATCAGCCAAAATGGCCGCCCCTGCGACCAGAGTTGTGGCCACACCCAAGACCTTCTGAGGGAGGACTTTGGGTTTTCCAAAAGCGTCTCCGTCTGGCCCACTCTGCATCCCTGCGTTGTCCCTCAGACGTACTGATTCCTGATCCAAACCACCCTCATTACACCCAAACAGAACCTCAGCGCCACCATCTTAAAACAAAATGGCCGCCTTCGCCACTATCTTGTACTGTGGATCATTGTTTATCATGCAACATATAGATTCATGAGGCTTTCATGGCTGACAGCACATCTAAATTTTGTTTATGTTTTGTGCGTGTGCGTGTGTGTGTGTGTGTGTGTGTGTGTGTGTGCTGCCTACACCAGCTTAGCCATTCACTCAGTATCACCCCTCCATTGTCAGGATAACCAACACTGGAGGTCAAGCGGGATGTTTTTTCTGTCTCAATGCACACACACACACACACACACACACACACATACACGGCCCTATCAAAGGAAACGTTCACACTCGAATGACATCTAACCCGCTTAATTAATCCGATAAATTAGAAAAGGTCTATCAGCTGGATCACAACATGTGTGCGGTACCTGGGTGGCAGCGCCGGGATCCGCCCCTGCGCAGCACAGTGTGAAGGGTGAGACCAGGAGACAATGGAGCTTTAGCTCAGCTTCTCCTCCCCGTTTCCTAATCCTCCATCAGTTCCAAATCACGGCCTTTTCCCGAGCCTGGCAGCACAGCCGGGGTTCCTGACGCACCCCTGGCTCGTCGTCCATTGACAGCTTCTTGTTTGTTTGTTTTAATGCGCGCCCGTGGCAACCGTTTTTAGAATAATGTGGGTTTTTTTGTGTGTATTCACAGCTTGTGGAGGACGCTGATCACACAGGTCACATTGGGGAATCTGGAGCAAAACCTTCATTTAAACGAACAAAGGTGTTTCCATGAGGGCAGGCCCACACCTGGCCCCAAAGGCCCCACATCTGGCCCGGAAGGGCCCCCACACGGCCCGGAAGGCCCCACAACTGGCCCTGAAGGCCCCACACCTGGCCCTGAAGGCCCCACACCTGGCCCTGAAGGCTCCACACCCGGCCCCGGAGGGCCCACACCTGGCCCCAAAGGCCCCACACCTGGCCCCAAAGGCCCCACACCTGGCCCGGAAGGGCCCCCACACGGCCCGGAAGGCCCCACACCTGGCCCTGAAGGCCCCACACCTGGCCCTGAAGGCCCCACACCCGGCCCCGGAGGGCCCACACCCGGCCCCGGAGGGCCCACACCTGGCCCTGGAGGACCCACACCTGGCCCCGAAGGGCAGTTTTAAAGACTGCTGGAGCATTAATCGATGCTGGCGGCTGATGTTAAATATTCAGCAGCTCATCCTATTGATGGCGTGAGGAAAGGTCTCTGTCTACGAGACGTTTGGGTCCAGGCGCCTCCTCCAGGGCCTCGGCAGTCGTCCTCCTCAACGACGTGACTTTCCTCAAGGACTTTCCAAAAGTTTTCGCCCCACGCCTCACACCCCGCTGTCTCTTCCTGCCACCTCTCATCTCTTCTCTCCTCCCCTCTTGTCACCCGTACGCATGACCAAACCAAAGCGCCGGCGAGGGGAGACGAGAAAGGAGACGAGTCGGAGAGAGAGAGAGAGAGAGAAATAGCGGCTTCTCGCCGGGCCTGTCAGCCTTTTCTGTCCCCGGGCTTTATCATTGGGCCCACACTGGAAAACGTCTTAGAACAACAGGTCGGCGGCTTTGGAGCTCGTTGTTTTACAGCCGAGTGGACCCGAACGTCTGTGTTGAAATGAGGCGCGTTCTCCTTAAAGGGATGGCGGGACAGTTTCGGAGCTGAGCTGCAGTTAAAGCGTCCGTTCCATTAAACTACTGCTCTTGTCCCAGCGCGCAGCCACGAGAGGACGATGGATTCATCGACCCAGGGAAGTCAATGATAAACAAAGTCGACCGGCGCGTTAGCTGACGACAAACCGGGACCGCGAGGGGACATCGGCCGCTCCAGCCAATGCTCAACACGAGGGTTCGACCCTCACCGGGTCGTTTCCTTCTCCTCGACCTCCAGGTCAAACTCTGAGACAGAAAGCATTGCTGAAGGATTTCGGATTATCTGGTGTGTGTTTGTGTTGCTAAACAGTTACATTTAAATTAAGATTTTCTCCTTTTTGGTGCTAAAACCCTCAGGCAGAGAGCCCCTAGCCGTCGACACTGCCGTATCCACCTCCTGGGAACAGCTGCTCGCCGCTGTCGTACAGCTGGATTTATCATATTTAAGATACGTCATTCTGGAGTGAACCTTTCTACACAATAACTAGCTGGAAAGTCATTCAGTGCATAGGGGGAAGCAAGCCAGCAGGTCTCACCGCTCAGCGGGACCCGAGAGGACTGCTGGCTCCAGCTGAGTCATGTGATCCATTTATTCTGATCATTTCATCAGTTGAGGTGAGCTAATGTAATTACGCCGTCGCCTCACTCAGCGGAGCAGCGTCATATTAAACTGGATGTGCACTGCGGCTAATGGGATGTTCGGCCTAATTTGGGGCTCATTGGTTTTTCCATAACCTCTGGAGGAATCTGCTGCACGGCATCGTCAGCGCACGTTTGCGTGCCAGAGATCACTGGCGATTTGGAAACCTGCAGACCGCGGCTCCCGAAAATGTTGGGGACTCCTTCGAAGGGGTCCCCAACAGATCACGTTATCGCTGCGTAAATGACAGCTTAAGGCAGGAAATTTAACTCAATTAGCAGCAAAATGAGTCCTGAACAAGAGAAATGGACCCAAAGAGTTTCCTCAACAGTTCGGACGTGTGTGTGTGTGTGTGTGTGTGTGTGTGATTATCAGGGTGGCAGAATTTGGCCAGAGTGCAGAACAACAGGGCTGATATGATGAATAGGCAGAGACAGAAGCGATACCCACGGCTTTTATATTCGTAGGTGCGAGACAGCAAGACAGGGGAGAGGTGGAGGACAGATGCAGGACAGACAGACAGACAGGAGCAAGGGCGATAGTAGAAAGCCAGCAAGAGCCAAACCCAAACTCAAAATAAAAAGAATAGGTTCCAAGGGTGGACAGGTGAGACCGAGGAGTCTCTGGGAAGTCTGCGGTTCGTCTACGAGACACCAGGACGACCGAGAGACGAGCACAGAGACGTCAACAGGCTGATCCACACACAGGACACCTCACAGAGCTGAGACCCTCGTGTGGACGTCCAGGACCGCACAAATGGGACGTAGCGGAAGGGCAGGAAGGCCAGTGTCACCAGGGAAGGAGGGCAACAGGGGTCACCGGAGGGGCAGGGGTAGAGTGGGACAGGAAGGCTGAACGACCACAGCCATCTGGCATCTGACGCCACGTTTCTTTCTTGGAGGATCTGCTGACGTCTCAGCAGCATCAATTCAACCAAAGGGTGATGGTTTGTGCCTGTCCTCCTCAGAGGCCGGCAGACTAGCCGGAGGCAGGATACACTCCACATGCTGACTGTGTGTCTGTGTGTGTGTGTGTGTGTGTGTTGTTTCTTCATCCGTGCAGCAGATTGCTCCTGACAAAGCGGGTCTCACTAATTGGCTGCCTCTCATCCAGGTAAAAGCGTCTCAGCGCTGTAGAACCGCCCGTGTTCAGCCCAAAGCGTGACAGGCTTGGCAAGAGGGAACAAGAAGTAGCTTTAAAGAAATAAACTTTTGAACAATTTGAACAATATACAGACCTCAGAAACTAAAGCACCCAAACTCCAACACGAACAGCTCAGAAAAACCCTGAAAGTCGGAAAAAGGGGGTTTGTCTGAAACGTCACATATTAGAAATCATTACCAATATGGAGTTCTATCATTTCCTGCAGAGAAAATGTTCTCTTGTTATGTTAAACCCCTCAGTTTAATTAAAACCCTTATTTTATACGCTTCAGAAGGACATAATTACCATGCGTCCAACTCCTGGTGGGTGTGGACGGGCACATTGGAGCCTTAAATGTCGTCAAAAAGGAAAAAAATGTGGGTTGCAGATGTGATTTGTCCTGTTGGGGGTCAACAGCGCGCTGCGTCTCAGCCCCGTCGCCCAGCTCCGTGTCCTCGGTGACGGAGCAAAAGTAATTTCCTGCAGTCGCCAACTTTATTGTTCATTGAAAATGGAAGCTGGTCAGGAAATGAGTAGTTCTAAAACTTTAAAACCGCTGCTAATTTTATTCCACTTCTCATCCTATCTCCTGTAAAAATGTATCAACTTTTTACAGTGTTGGCATCTTTTACCTTTTCCCAAGCGTCACCTGTTGAATTTTACCCTGAAATGTCCGAAACGTTTCATTCAAAGGGCCCAGAAGTCGATTTCTGACAGAATAATGCGCATGTTGTTGATTTGAACCCTTACTGACCGTGTCTAATCTTACGCTGCCCCCTAGAGGCGCAAACACAAAACAACCAGTATTTTGTTCCAGTCAAACTTTTATCAGGGAAGAAAAAGAGAATCTGACTGATTGAAATGACACATCAGCCCCTCCCAAACCCAAAGAATTCAATTTTCTCTTATGGCAGCACAATAAACAGAAGCCGTTACAGCTTTCCACAACTCATCCATGAGCAAACAACAGAAGATAATTTGGATCTTTTTTTTTTTTTTCAGTGCATTTTAACACATTTGCGATTAAAACAGACTCAATATAACAACCTGGGCTCATTTGGGATTAACTCAGGGATACAAGACTCATATTTTCACTTCGAATCACTTTTGTACGGTAAAAAAGAAAAAGAAAAAAAAAGCACAATTTTGGACGATGATGTCATCAACCACTCAGATTAGATTAGGAAAAAAAAGTTAATAAGTTAGCTACCTGTTAACAGCCCCTACCCACCCTGCCTAAAAAGAAAAAGAAAATAATTTTCACAGAGTCTTGACATTGTCGACTGATGGAGAAACGTTCATCACTCGGCAGCATTTTAAATCCTCAGTGTTCCAGCCACCCTGATGGGATGGAGCTGACCACTGCTCACATGTGCTGCGTCTTTGCTCGGCTGACGGCCGCGGTGTAAACCGCCTGTTTTTGACGGCAGTTCCGGCTCATTCCAGACCTCTGGGCTCAAACGAGGCTCACGAGACTTGAGGATGAGTGATCTCGAGTTGGAGAAGTAAAAACCGAATAAAACTGCAGCGTCATGGGAATAAGCCAGAAATATGACTAGTCCAGAGAGAATGAGCTAACACTGCTAGCCAGCTCTGCTTTGGGTGGTTCAAAGCTGATTTATTGCTTTCAACCTGCCAACAGATGTCATCTCCCCCCCTCAGTGGGAATTCCGTGAAACCTCGGCTGAGGGAAAAAATAAATAAAAAAATCTTACTGGCTTTTACATGAGAGACAGTGAAGGTCTGTTTTGTCTGAGTTGATTCCAAAGCTGGTAAATTAAAGACGTATTTAATCATAATTGCCACATTCACATTAAAACCGACACCAAAAGCATCCTGGTGCTGTCAGACAGTAATTATAGACAAAACTGGCTCAAATTCGATCGCAAATATGAAGGAACACTCTAGAAAATGATTCAAATCTACACAAAAACAGGAAGTCGCCCTGGAAAAATGTGAACTTTCCACCTGGGGGGTCTGGATGGCCGATGAGGTGATGGTAATGCGTGCTGAGCGGTTGGGGTTGGGCTCGAGGCCAAGTCACAGTTGAAGAGTTCACAGGGGCCCACGATTAGCCACGGCCACCCTGATATTAAAAGGTCTCTCTTGTTAACCAAAATCTACTCAGCTCTTCTCCGAGGCTGGAACCCTGGGTGTCGTGCGCAGAGCGGTGGCGCGAGCTCCAGCTGCGATTCATGTGCGTCTGGCTTTCTGTCTCTTGGCCTGACGTTTGGCGTCCTCCAGAGCGGCGCCGTCTCCGCTGGCTTGGGCCATGGTCCTCACGCCCTGGATGCGACTGGCCGCCTGCAGCAAGAGGGGGATCACCTGCGCCACAGAGGCGGGGACATGTGACACCAGCCGAGCAGCAGGCTCACCTCTGAGACATTCAAGTACCTTCTCGTGGTTGTACGCAGCCAGCAGGAGCAGCAGCGTGAGGGGAAGAGCGATGTAGGAACCCTGGGCCACGTCCTGGTCAGGCACTTTCCGCTGTTGGACCGAACCACAATGTGGGAGGAAAGTCATGAGAATCGAGCATTAATTTGCTCCGAGTGCTGCTTTAAAACATCAGTCTCACAGTGGGGTTGAAGGTCAGGGTGATGTGCTTGTGGTAGCCGCTGGAGGTGAAGGTGACCTGGGGTAAGGTGAAGTCGTACTGAGTGCGGGACAACGTGGAGTACAGCATCAGGACGAAGGTCTGGGGAGCAAACACAACAACGTTACAGCCAGTGGCAGCGGGCCGTGGGGACACGGCCGGGGCCGAGCGTCATTGGGTACCTCTCCGTCTCTGTCCAGAGGGGGGAAGTGGAAGAAGAGCGACTGTCCCAGAGAAACACTGTGGATGGGGTTGTCCGGGTTGTCGCTCCTGTACAGCTTCACCTGGACGGGGGGAGGGAGGGCGTTTAATAAAACCAGCGGCTGTCTGGAAAGGACAAACGGGAACGACTTACTGATAGTGTTGGCAGATATTCAGGAGACGTGTGGACATTTCCGCTGAGGTCAAACTGACTGATCTGCCTGAAGGCGATGATGTTGACCCCCTCGATGTCACTGCTGCCCACCTTGGAGGAAACACAGATTAAGGACGCGATAGAAACGTGGCCCTGTGGCGCAGCAGAGGTGAACAGTGGGTAAAGCTTCGTAAAAGTCGCACAGCGGGATAATAGCTGGAGAATTAAGTGGAATTAAAGCATTCCCTGCCTCGCTGGAGAGATTAGAGGCCCCGCACTTTTCAGCAGAGCTAAAATTATGAACAGAGGTTTAAACTTGCAGCGGGATTATAGCTGCTTTTGTTCTGCGCACGGAGAGAGCGCATGTGATAAGGCTGCTGATAGGGTGTAATCACGGGGTTCCCACAGTTATTTGAACAATTCAATTACAAAAGTTTGCAGCACCCTCCTTCAAGTCAGAGGAACTTTCCAGAACTAACGAGAGGAGCATTTATCTGACTCCAGCCAAGCAGCCATTTCCCATTCCCAAATGTGAGCCTGCGCTCTCTCTGCAAGTCCTGTGCGTACAGCTGAATATCTAAATTCTCCTTTCTTCACAAGGACCGGCCGTTTGGGTATTACCACATATCGCTTGGATCCTAAGAAAACTCGACCCCCCTGGGTGCGTCGGGCAAAACAACAAGAGCTGAAACTGTGAAGCATCTTTTTAAAAGCCACAGGATTTCTGCTGCCCAGAGGATTGTGCTCTGAAGCCTCTGAAAGCTGGATTAGGTTTACCTCTACAGATCGGTGCTGCGGCAGAGCCCTCTCTATGTGGTCGTTGCCTTCAGCTCGGAGCTGGACCAGATACTTGCAGCCCGGCTGAAAACAAGTGTGACATCTGTTAAGAATTCCCTGAAACACCAACGTCACAAAAGCTTTAACTCTTGATGTTAGCGATGCTTAGCGAGGCCAGGCCGGTCAGGTATCCGTAGGCAGCAGGTGCTCACCAGCAGCCCCCTGAGTCTGAAGCGCCCCTCCTCGTCGGTGACGGTGTCCTCGCTGTAGAGGCTGCACTCGTCCTGTCCCACCGCCTCCACGGCTACGTCTCTCTCCGCGTCCCCGCTCAGAGACTGCACCGCTCCGTAGCAGCTGCAAGAAACCCGCTAGCAGATATTTGCAGGTCCAGAGCGATTTCTATGTCCTTAAACGGTATTCTTGAGCGAGACGGCGCTGAAACGGGCGCTACGGGTTCGTCATACCTGTAAGCGGTTTTGATGCCAGTAACATCGATGCTGAGACTCTGGCCCTCCTCCACTGTGATCATTTGAGACGCCGGCTCGAAGCGGAACTCCTTCATCATTGGTTTGAAGTAGTACTGACCAGGGCTCTGAGGAGAGGGAACGTTCATCAACTCAGACCTCAAGAAATAAAGCCACGATTGTGCAAATTACAATATTGACCACAAAATGAGGGATTTACTGGACGCCTACCAGGTTGTTGAAGGTGAGCAGCCCGGTATCCTGGGTCAGCAGGTTGGAGCGGAACTGTGCTCCACTTAAAGACAGGAGGACACCAGCGAGGGGGACGCCGTCCTCGGATTTGATCTGCGTCGCACAAGAGGGGGGGGGTGTGGGTTATAGAACGCTTCCACTAAAAGACTGAGTGGTCGATTCACCGTGAACACCCAGACGCACCATGAAGGTGACGCCGGCCAGAGCGAAGGCTTTGAAGTCTCCTTGGGTTCCCTCCACGGGACTTAACACGAAGCCTTCTTTGCTGGCGCCGATGTCGTACTGCCGGTCACTGTGCAGCGGGCCCACGCTGTCAGAGTGGAGTCAACAGAGGACTTTAGGGTCACGTCGAGAGCGGCCATTTTTAAGACGATGTCATTTGTTGAGTGACACCCACCTGTACGCTCCCAGCTCATTGGTGGCCACAGTGATCAGCGGCGTGCTGGATCCCCGCTCGCTGATGGAAATCTCCACGCCTTGAAGCTCGGGTGTCACTTTGCCGGCGAGAAAAAGTCCCGCGCGGCCAACAATTTCCACGAGCCTCCCCGGACACGACTCTGCCGAGAGAGGGAAGCTTTACTGGTCTGTTCATCTCAAGAGGTACCGTCATACATGTGAAGGAACTCACCTCCAGTGATGGTGGCCTCGACCTCGGGAGGATAGAACAACAGCTCCTTGGAGGAGGGAGTCACTGTGATCTTCTCTCCAGCTCTGCAGACACAACATCGTTACGAAACGGCGGCGTTTGGTACCGGCGATCTGTCTAAAAACAGCTTTTACTGCCAAGCAAGAGCTCAGCTGGTGGGGCTCGTGCGGTGGTTCTGACCTGGCCCAGTGGGAAAAGTCATAATGGAACGGGCCTGTGAGTTCATCAGCTTTCTCCTGGATGGGGGGGCCGTCGTCTCGGGCTCCTCCGTCCTCTTCGGCGGCGCGGCGTTCGCGTTCCTGGCGGCGCATATCGATTTCATGCAGCTGCTGCTCGTGTCTCTGTTCCTCGAGGCTGCGCAGGGGGCCCAGCACCAGCGCCGGCTCGCTCTCTATCGATGATCTTACACAAGGGAAAACAAGAGAAAACAGATTTAGCGTTTGCATGATGCACTAAAAAAAGCGGAGGCAGACGGAGTCCTCAGTACTTGATGGTGATGGTCACATCCAGACGCTTGTCTGTGGTGATGATTCCCGTCATGTGGTGCCGCACTGCGGTGAGGGTCAGGATGCTGGGGGCTGAACTGTTGCACCACGGTTGGATATCGTCAGAGGGCACCGTCAAAAAGTACCACGGTCTTTTGATCCAGGAATAAACAGAGGCAGCAACTCTTTACTTACGTGTCGTACGTGTAGAAGTCCTGTTCGAACTGATGGCAGGAGCGAGGGGTGACTTTGTAAACACCTGGGCGAGCCAGAGGAACATGATTAATGGCTTTGTTCCAGTTTTATATTTAAGCAAGTCACACACACACACACAGACACACACACACACACCTACTTACCTACCTTTTGGCTCTCAACAGTGAATTCCACCAAGGGAACAGTTGGCTCATTTTTCCTTTAGTAGCTATGCTAATAGATGCTATGTTTAGCTAATGAGAGGTCAGGAGAGACATGCTCACCAGGCTTGGAGAGGCAGAAACGGTTGACTCCCTTGGAGAGGTTGTACACGCCCACGTTTTCAGGTTTGCTGCCATCTTGGAAGAATTCCTACGTGGGAAAACACTTTTGGTTTAAGCTTGAATAACAGAGATGGATTTGCTGCCGTGATTTGGTGCCTGTAAGAAGACATTACTGACCAAAGTGATGGCATGAGAGAGGGAGCAGCGGAGGATGTAGCCAATCTGTCTAAACTCGACCCCCAAGACGTCGGCGTCCAGGACGTCCACTTCCACAGACTTATGCTTCCAGCACCATTCCTCATGAGAAATACTCACTGAGGGGTTCACATGATGAGGGAAAAGAAATATATTTGGGTCAAAAAACAAAACAAACAAGTGTAAATACAGTGGTAACCACTCAGAAATGCTTCAAATCATGAATAATTAGAAGAAATATTAATAAACAGCCATCCTGTGATAGATGAAAGCTTTTGGACAGCTACTCTGATGCTATAAACACCTTAAAAACTAATACATGTCAAATTTAAGTTGATGATCATAATTTGAACTGTTGGATGGTGGATATTAACGCCCACAAAATAAAGGGACTGAGATTTAGTGACGTCTAGTGGCATTAACACAAAAAGCCCCTGAAAATGCCTCCATAATCATTTCCAGTGGTACAACATTAATAAATACTGGGGCTTTAATTAAGTCTACTACTATTCCACATCACATCACAGATGTAACATCACGTTACTATCTGGGTAAAGAATCCTCCAGGATTTTAAACTTTACAAAAAACAAAAGAAAAGCATTTCCACCACATGAGGCTGGGTAATTTAAATCTGTGGACGAAATGTTCCTTCAATTCGAAGATGGTGCTCAGCTGAAGAAAGTAAACTTGCTGCACTGCTGGACACAGTCGATACCGTCGGAGTAAACAGGCTTCAGATGCTCGCTGTGCAGACAGCTTGCGGGCACACTAAACAGACTGTGGCTATTGAACAGAGAGCAAGATGGATGTGGCACCAGAAGGCGCGGAATCTCTGCCAGGATAACGTGGAAGTCCGGAAAGCTGCTGCTTAATACCAGTTTGGATTAGCAGCTGGTAGCGACCAATTCACTTCCTGACAAACATTATGAAGGAAAAGGTGCGACTTCAAAACAGAAACGTGCAACGGAGAGTCAAACTAACATCTGCCAACGTTACTGTTACACCTGCAGCTGTTAACAAGCATTATTTCAGAATATAGAGCACGCAACAATAATCATCACGGGGAAGGAAACACGCCAACCAGGAGTCCTGACCTTTGTATTTCCCAGGCAACACGTTGTCAAAGGAGAAGCTGAGTGTGTCTCCACTGCCAGGTAAGGTCACCGACCTCCTCTCTCCCTGCCGACTCACCGGCTGGAGAGTCACTGACAAATCATCGCAGGACGCTGCAAGACATGAAGTGTGTTTACAAGGAAATAAGGAGAGGAGCAGACGCGTCTGTGTCTGGACAGGTGAGCGAACCCTTACCCAAACAGTGGACTTTTCCAGAGACGGAAGCCATGAACTGGGTGAAAAGGAGGTCTGTGAGGGGCCGGTCCACGAGGGACACCTGCAGCTCCTGAGGCTGCAGGGCCAGACCAGCTTTCATCTCTGACTCAGGGAGAGAGACCTGAACACACACGGCTGCAACCATCAGAACGCCGCTGATAACGCGCCTCAATTAATCACTGCAGAGTGATTATGTCATAATCATACAAACGTCATCACTTTATGCAACAAAAATGACTGAGATTAAACATTTTGGGATGCAAGTTTTGGTTCAAATTAAGATAAGATAACTTCCATATTCAAGGGGACAACAACATTTATTCTGTATAATCGACTAAATGTGAAGGTCTTGGTGATTTAAGTCAAAGCCTGTGGGGTAAAACGTTCTACTTCAGTGAAAATAAACCCAATTTACATGGACGCTGTAGTCTCCAGGTTTGGCCTGAAAGCAGAAAACTCCCTGCGGGTCGGACTCCACGGTCTTCCTGGAGGTCTTGTCTTGGTCCTGGTGTTTCAGAGTCACTTTATAGCGTCCCTGCTGCTTCATGCCCTCAGGCAGGCGGCTGAGAGAGATCTGCCCGCAGACGCTGAATCTGTGGAGAACCCACATCAGTTCATGAATCAGAACTGGAGCTGGAGAACGAGTGAAATCAGAACAAAGGTGGCGCTCAAACACCAGGCAGGTCGCACCCTGCTGTGATGATGTCGGGAAGCTGGGGGGTGCTGGGCGCAATCTTCACTGTGATTGGCTCGAAGAACATGAGCTCCTTGTTGACACGGATGGTGTAAGTGCCAGCTGTCATGTTCTCCAACCTGAAGGAACCATCTTCTCTGGTGGTGACTGGGGGAGAGAACAGCGCCATTAGGCCCGCCGTGCACGGATGGTGCTTCCACGACGCCGCCGCCCGGCTGCAGTTACCTTTGATCTGGTTGTTGATGGATACCGAGGCATCCGGCACCCCTTCCCCCTCCGGGCCGTGGAGAACTCGGCCCGTCACAGAAAAGCCCATGACGCGGAAAATGGGCTGGACACAACCGAAGGGAGTCAGCAGCACATTTCAACAGCGCCTCGAACACAACCAGATCGACACGTGCATGAGAAACGCCTCACCTCCAGTTTCAAACTGTTGTGTTCCACTTTGAAATCCATCCTGGAAGGAGCAACATCAAAGGTGATCCTTTCCCCCCTGTAGAACGGCACCTGAATCCGAGGCAGAGTCACCAAGGTCACGTGATCTGGGTGGTTTTTTAACAAGGCTCCGAAACTTTTAAAATGAGGACAACTGACCACGGTGTACTCGCCGCTGGCCAGTGATGGAAAGGCGAAGGTCCCGTCATCCTGAGAGAGAGCGCTGCAGATGTAGCTCAAAGAGCTGTCCCCCGAGTCGGCCCTTTCCACTGGTGAAGCGTTACAGCCACTCACGTCCTAACAGCAGAGGCAAAGAACTTAGTTTTGGGGTGACACAACCCTGATGATGTTCAAAGAACACTAAAATGTGACCATTAATAAAGTCGTTCAATGTCTTTACATGTGTCGAATATTTCCCGACCTCTTTCTTGACTGTGGCAGAATACAGCAGGAAGGTGACCTCCTTCATGGGCTCTCCATCACTGCGGACCTCCCCGGTGACATCATAACCTCCAACGACCAGGTGGTCGGCGGCTGGGGCATTGGCGTTCGAGACGTACACAGAGGTAGCGCTCTATAGGAGGAGGTCAAAGGTCATCAGGTAAGTCAGATTTAGAGTTGGACGAATGGGAGCGTCAGCAGCAGCACAGACACTATTTATAAATCTAATTTATAAATTTTCCCCAGGATCCACTGCTACTGCTGATCCAGAGGATTGTAGTTGGTTATTATTCCCTTCTGTCAATCTTTTATTAACTATTAAAAAGATAAGACATTGGCTTTTACGGAAATATCACAAGGGAGCATTGAACTTTTTTCATTTGAGACGCTCATTTATCAAAAGACTTTCATAATGAAAAATGATATACTTAAACTAAATAAATTTAAAAATATAGTACACGGAGTTCAATCAATATACCTCTGGAACGTTTACACTACTGACTCAGGCCCGGTAAAACTGAGGTAAGAACGCTCACCTTCTCCAGGGTCCAGGAGGGATGGGCAGCCGTGATGTCATAATTTCCAGGCAGAACTTGGACAAAGGTGTATCTGAGAGAGAAAAGGTAAAAACAGGTCAAAGTGTGTTTATACTGGAGAAACACTGGTCAAGCCACACGTCTGGGAGCCGCTTACTTTCCTCCAGACTGTGTGACGACACTCTGGAGTTTTTCCTCTGTTCCCGCTCGGGTGAGTAGGACTTCTACTCCGGCCGGACCCAGGAGATGGCCTTTACTCAGAACCTGTGCAACAGAGGCCCACATCAGTATCTTCAAGGGAGCGATGATGATGATGATGAAGGGCTTATTAGTTACCTCAGTATAGCAGAGATTAGGATTAGGGAAGAGCTGTCATTATTTCACTGCTAAGAGTTACGATAACGCACTCAAAGGAGCATCTGAGGTTTTGGATCAAAGCCTCAGGATGGCTCCTAAACCTCGAGACTGACTCAATCAAATGTGATTTTTCCACAAAAGGTCATCTTTGATTTTAACAAGCATAGCAAAAACAGCATCTCAAATGTGATCACTGCCTCAGATTTGTGCCTCTTTTTTAAAATAACGTAAATCAGCAACGGGTTGAATGTATTGAAGAAGTCATGATTTATATTATAGTTCGTAGTTCGTATTCAATTAAATGCATGTTTTTGATTGACACAAATATACACGGAAAATAAATTATTTGACAATTTGTTTTCAGTGCAAAATAAACGTATTTCTAAAAAAAATCTTTTAGTACCAAACCTTCGCCCTGCGAAATACAAAATAACAGATAACAATAGAAAGCAGAAGATTTCTGGAATATTGCATCTAGTGCAATTACAAAAGTCCACCATCAGAACCCATCAGTCCACAATGGGCTCCAGAGAAAGTGCACCAGCAGAGAGTACAATGCACTCCTTCCAGCCATGTGTTCATTTTTCCAATTAAATAGTTATTTTTGCAGCCTTTGCAGTTTTTTTCTCAGGTTAGTCGGGGGCAAAAAAGGCAAAAGAGCCATACGTGCACACGATTTCAAACAGAAACAGCCAATCAGGTAAGAATACAGGGTCTTCGAGATAAAATAAGAGAAATTCTTTCATAACCCTTACCGTTCCTGTGACCGAAAAGCCAGTGAAAACAAAATTGATGTCCTCTTCTTTAGTGCAGATGTCGCTCACTCCATCCACATGCAGATCAACGCTGGTCGGCTCTGATGACGGTGGGAGAAGCAATTAGAAAAGAAAGGAACAGCAGCAAAGACATTCCAGGAATTATTATGTAATTATATACAAAGATGGAGATAAAACAATCATACCAAAACTCCAGCCGAGAGGAGGCTCAATTTTCAAAAGAAAGTCTCCCTGTGTTGGGCAAAAAAGGGTGCATTGTTCATAGAGATTACTAAAAAAAAAACCCAAACAAGCACTATAAAACTCTCATACCTTGTCATAGATTGGTATCATAAAGTATCCGTTGATCGGGGCACAATCCGTTTGATATTTCAAGGAACCTTGTTTGGTGTACAGTTTAATCTGTGAAAAAACACGCACCTATTAAACTCAAATACAAATTTAAACGGTATGCTCGGTCTAGAGACGCTTTCACCAATTAAACTAGTAATCCCGTGAAGTCCTGAACGGGGATTAACATTTATCACTTCATGTTTATCAGATGATTAAGTTTACGCGCCATGCGTTAGACAAATAAAGATATTAATGTAAATGTATTGGAAATAAAACGTCACCGGAAGCAGAAATGTTTAACCTGACAAGACAGCTAAATACACGTCTCACAGGAGCTTAAATGTAAAATACATGTTTAAATTCAAGACTGACAAATAGAGAATAAAAGATCATTAACTTATTTGCTCGTTGCTTAGTTAAAATGTTCATTTAACCTCCAGTTTAGCTTACTAGCAGACAGCAAACCAGCTAGCCATTAGCAAGCTGCTAACCAGTAAGAACGTTTGCACTCTCACCTCAATCAAAGAATAATTGATTTCAACATCGGATTTAACAAATCCCCCGCAGGCCACTACAATATCATCGGAGGACGCCGTCATAAACTGTGAATAGGTGATGCATAAGAGCACCCATAGGGCTCCGAAATCCGCACGAATTGTAATTCTCAACATTTTAGCCGACTGATCTGTCGCTGACCCGAGCAACAGCACGCTGCCTCCGGTTCCGCACCAGCTGAGCCGCTGTCAAAAAGGGGGCGACAAAATCGTAGTAGCGACCCCTGTTGGCAGGGAGGTAGTACGACCGCACTGCCAATTACATTACTATATTTATTTTACCAGAAGTCTTTAATTAAGTAATTAAGTAACATTCTGATTGCCGGTAAAGGAAAACATAGCAGAATTTCAGAATCAATTCGAATAGTTATCATATATTTAATGTGTGTGCAATACAAAAACAAATCAAACAAGAGACTAGTTATTCAGATAACTATAGCATAAAGAACATCCGAGCAAGTTTACCAAACAATCAAGTCTAACGCCATAGACGAAGCACCGCTTCTTCTTCTGCGTCAATAAAGGAACTCGTTCCTCAGTACACACGCCTAGAGCGCCCTCTTGTGGTCGTCAGTGCACATGCCTAGAGCGCCCTCTGGTGGTCGTCAGTGTGAAAATAACGAACATGTGAAATTCTGTAATAATGTATTTATTTAAGTCGCTCCGGAGTACAAGTCGCACCCCCTGACAAACTATGAAAAAAAGTGCGACTTATAGTCCGAAAAATACAGCTTGAGCTTTTGCCTTAGTGTTGTACAAATCACAAAATATGTTCATGTGGGGAAAAAAACGACAGTTACAGTTCTGCATTTATGTATTGTGCATTATTGTGCAACCTCAGAAAGGACACATGCTGCACAGTCCCCTGTAAACAAGTTTTAACGGCTGCTAATACATGTAAAGTGCATACAATTCCAAAAGTTTTGCAAAATTCAGTAGTTAAAACAGTGTTATTTTAGGTTAAAGCTTACACAACTCTGACAGTATCGAAATATATGTGCATTTTGGGGTCTTATTAGTGTTTACAATAAAACTATTAATTACCAGAAAAAAATAATGTATAATAAAAGTCCACAGAAGCTCCCAAGTTTTTCCCATCAAAGGTAAAAAAAACAATACAAAACACAAATATGTGGGAGACCACAAAAGTTTGTCCCACTGAATATCTGTCTGCTCCTGAGACGTGTAACTGCTCCTCACACGTGTGTGGCGGAATCAGGAGTCGGGTGTGCCAGGAACAAACGTTCGTTGAAATTGTTGGAAAAGCTGGTGTGATAGCTGGAGCTGCTGCTGCTGCTGCGTGGGTTCGACACCGGAGACCTGACAGCGGCGACCTTCTGCGCCTGGCACAGCTTCTGGATGAGGAAACGCTTGTCACGGCCCTCCTGTTGGACAAGGATGCCACAGATGCTGAATTCTGGTAATAAAACGTGGTCAATGCAAGGCCTGAGAAAACCCCACCATGACGAGCTGCTCCCTCAGCTGGTTAATAACTCTCTTATGAGCCCCGGCCAGCGCGATGACATAAAACATGGCCAAACTGCAGAAAGAGTGATGAGAAGCTTGTAACAGAAAAATTTTTGAAATGCTTGATCGTGATATAATATGCAAACAAAGGATAAGTACCATGTAACAACAAAGAAGGAGACAGCGAAAGCCTCCGATGAGAGAGCGTTGAGGAGTGATTGGAGTCCCTTAGGTAACTCCGATACTGTAGTGGGCAGCACCTCCCATGAAGTGGTGTAGTTTACAAATGGTCCACATGCCTGAGAGCAGTTGAGACTGGGTAGTGACAAATGTGGAAAAGTAAATGTTGACGCGGGGAAGAAAATGACAGATGTGAAGTTTCTCTCATATGTAACAGAAATCAAAAAGAAACTCCTGACAAAATGATCTATCTGAGATTAAATGACTATTCAACTGGAAAATAATCAAGAAACATCCACTGTTCAGCACAGCAGGCTAAATATCAGGGTGCCAGAAATGTGAATAATGACCTGGGAATGATGTGTTATTGCATTGGACTTATTTTGAACCTTAGGGTGTGATGATTTTGTTAACTGATGTTGAATCAGTTCATATTTCTCCATATTAACAGTTTATGACCTAACTTGTCTCACTGGATTAATAACAAAGACGCGGTTGAAGAAATCAGCCCTAGTTTCTATGCAACAGTGCCACCTGGTGGTACAATCTCATGTCACAAAATGCTGAAATCAACCTGAACAGAGTTCCAATAAGTTTCTAAACATCGAACAATGGTTGTTTGCTAAACCTTACTAACAATCCTAACTTGATAAAAATCTGTTTTTAAAAAATTAGACCAAGATCGAGACTCACTGAGCTACGCTGACAATGACCGGTAGGCAGGCCAGGGCAAGTCCGATCAGCAACACGCCCAAGAAGAAGAAGTGGGAACTGGAGGCTCGGAAGGGACGCGTGGCAGGACGACAGTTGTTTATCAGTGAAACCTGACAGAGACGCAACAACAGTCAAACGCCGACTCCAGACTGTTCAAAACTGAGCGCACGGAAAAGGAAAACTCACCTTCTTTATATAGAAGATAAAAAAGTATTTAATGGTGCAGATGGCAGGCAGCATCGGACTGTAAAAAGTACCGATCCAGCAAATCGTCTGACCGTAGACAATCTCCAGCACGTTCTGAGGAATGGCGAACTCCTGCTGTCCCCACCACTTGGCCAGCCCACAGTCACAGTGCCGCACGATCAGCCTGACGACAACATGGAAAAAGACTTCAGGAACAAAGACAGAGGCAGACGGCCTCCAGGTTTGACCAGAAGTACGGCCAGAACATCACTCACACAGGTGTCTATACACAGAACATATGAATAAATCTACATATCTGTTAGCGTGCTGCAACATTAAGCGGAATCATCACAGCAGCTACACACGACAGCCGACCAGGCTGACTAGTTAAGATCTTACTTTCTGGGAAATTCTACAAAGATGGTGGCGGCAGCAATTATGATGAAGTCAAAGATGGTGAGCTTGTACATCTCCTGGCCCACGCGGGTCTCCCAACACTGTCGGTAGAAACAAGCGTGTATTCAGCCCCGGAGAACTTCACTGGGGATGAGCTTTACAAGCCCTCATCAGCACTCATAAGAGATGGATGGTATCAAAGCTGCACTGGTTGTTGTACTTGGACGCAGGAAAAGGCCTCACAGAGTAAAGAAGGTGGTTGTAACCGCAGATGCAGGATTCCTCTTTACATTTGGTGATCTGGGACCAGAGAGAGAAGAGCAGAACCCCAATGCTGGTCAACCGCATGAACACGCACCTGTGAAGACATGAGGGAAGGAAACATGGTCAAGGGTCTAAATCAATGCATTTAGCTCGGGATCAACTCTCACTTCTGTCAATAACAGCAATTTTATTGGCAAATGTGCCAAGGAAATATAACCAAAGAGGGTTTGTCTGCCTAAAACTGATTAATTAACATCTGAATGTTCTCTGTGCTGATATTCAACAAGTCGTCCCAACATTGTTGCTTCGGTATCAACGTTAAAGCTAGAACGTCTGATTTTGTGGCCTTGTAGGGGGATGTATAACTTTTATAAAGTTGTTTAAAAGTGCGGATCCTCAAAAGCACCTCATGAGGGTGAAGCGGATCTCAAAGGCTGGGGAGTAGTCCTCAAAGCTGATAATCACAGAGAAGAGGAGGGGCGTGATGAAGTTGGCCATGGTGATAACAATTGAAGGGAGGTACTCATAGATGAGATCCACCAAGAAGTTCTCCTGTAGGAAAGAAATATCACACAGATGCTTCTTGGAGGGTGGTCAATGATTAGCGGAGCGTCTAAGCTAGCTTCCCTACCTTTATGTTATTCATCTGTTCCTGCTGGGAGAAGATGGTGGCCATATAAATGCTGTAGAAGCAAGCAGCCAGAACAGCGATGACAAAGAGGTTAAGGAGGAGGCGGATGAGGTAAATCCGACATTTCTCTTTGCGAGTGCGATCTGCTATTTTCTGCTTGATCCTCTCCTCCTCCAAATCCGTCTGGGGAGAACATGACATTCTAAAATGAAGCGTGTCAACATTGGATTTAAATGTTCGCTGGAGAGACAAGAACAGCCTGTGAGAGCACCGATGAATAGCTTACACCTCACATAAGAAAAACACAGACAGAAAAAAGTTTTGAGCGATCATCTTATTATTTTACCCTCACCAACGTCTATTGGATGGACGGTGGTAATTTACCCTGAGCTCATACAGCAAACTGCTCCTCTTCAGCTTGGCGGCGTTCTCGTTGGTGATGCAGAAATCCCAGCCAGCAAAGATCTTGTTGCAAAAGCTCTGGAAGCGATCCGCATCCTGAACCAGGTTACGCTTGAATCCCGTGGCCGACCTTGGAGAATCACCTCAATCAGACGCTGATCGGCCCAACTGGGGGTTTTGCCATTTCTGCTACCTTTTCACGATCCAAATGAGACTGAGGAACAGATAGGCCACAGTCACCAGGAGGTACGCCAGCGCCAGATTGTAGGTGGCGTTCGGAAAGACGATTTTGTCAGCTCTGTAGTAGCCGTAGAAGAGATAGGTCTGCTCCAGGAAGCCCTGCAGGGTGGGATCAAAAGGTGGGTGAGAAAAAGGACGTTTGTTTTCTGCTCTTATTATTGAGAAGAAAAAAAAGGCTCACCCCACCGGACAGCAGGTCTGCAATGTGCTCATGGAAGATGACCAAACCTCGGCGAGCACTGCTGGGATACACGCTGCACGCGCTTCCTACAGTGAAAGGTTTAAACCTTTGGGTTGCCTTTTTGTCGAGATCAACGTAACTGCACGATCACTATTGAAGACACTGATTGGGCTCGAACGCTACTCAGCTGTTAGCAGGAGGGAAAAAATAAGAGTCCCTCAGAAACTAAATTTAGAAAAAGGGGAGCTTCCTCACCATCATTTTGATTGTAGCTGATGTTTCCCGTGGCGTGCGGGGCAGCTATGATGGGCAGCATGACGAAGCTGAACATGAGCAGGAAGATGATCAAGTTTAGCATGACCAAGAAGCGCAGGAAGGAGAAGTACGACTGGATCCCCGTGCCGAACATCCCTGTTGAACGTAAAGCAGGGAGAGGAGTTCGGTAAACACCCAATCGCCCACGAGAGATTCACCGCTGATGCTGTGGACGAGGTGCCGTTCCCTCACCCTCTATCAGGTGGATGTCGCTCCTCCAGAGCTTCACTGAGTCCAGCCATTCTCCACCATCTTCCTTGAACCTCCTCAGAAACCTGCGGGCGCTTCGCCTGAACTGGCTCCAACTGCTGAGCTCTTGAGTTTCAGCCAAGCGCCGTGTACTGGCAAGAACAGAGAGTCCGAATGGATGAAGGGGAACTCTAACTTTGGATAAAATTTAAACCTCCCCTTTTGGCAATGTTTTACAGTCAAATCTGTCTCACTTGTCGCTGCGCTTTTCGGCCATTGGCTTGGCGAGCTCACGTATGGGTTTCACCTCCAGCTTCTGTTTCTCCTCTTGTCTGCTGATGGTATTCGGGACCCATTTTCCACTACCAGACGAGCCAAGACGTCCTCTGCTGCTGTGTCTTCGCTTGCTGCCTCCAGCCGATGGCTTCCTGCGGTACAGCAGCGACTGGTAACTGGGCAGCTGGTCCAACAATGGATTACTGGTGACTGGGCTGTTCCGATCAGTGTAGAAGACTTCAACAAGAGAAAGTATGTAAGGATTCAGACTGCTTTCAAGAAGACATTGTTGTAGTAGAATATGGTTTCAATGATCGTTCTCAGTGGAAGCTACATGGTAAAAATTGTTGGGAAATTCTTCCAAATCCTGTCACACCAATAGATCCAGGTCCCACGATCTAACCATACTTCCTCAAATTTAGAATTAAACACTGTAAATTTGGAACCGTTATGCATACCATTTATTTCTGAATTTTTCAAACTGCATGTGCATCTTTTTTTATTTTCACCATCATTCTGGGGATTTACAAGCTGCAACTTTTTCGTTAAATAGCAAACAAAAGTCAGCAACAAAAACTTCTTTGGCACGATAGTTGTCCAACTAGAATCGAGCAGGCTTTTAAAACTAATAATAAAGAAATAAAAAACTTGTGTCAGCAGCGTAGTTATTAGCATTACCTAGCTAATACACAACTTTTAACCCGTTACAAAGACCGTATAAAAACATCGCAAGTTTACCTGAGTCGACCTCCATTGTTGCCGGTTCTGGCCAAATCCCAGATGTGTTGGTGTATTCCAATATTCCAATCGAAGAACTATTTACCGAAAACAGTTGTTTAACAACGGGGCAGTGGCTGCTCTGTTGTCAGGAAGATGACACTTTTTCCCAAAGACCAACTTCCGGAGTGACAGAAAACCCAGCTCTTCCAGCTGCGGACCGCGGAAACTACAAACCACGCCCTCATCACGAAAAGGGGGTTGGACCGGGAGTCTTTTAAACATCTATGATTGGTTGATTTGGACGAGGTCTCAAGCCGTAGGGGGCGTGGTTTGTGTGGCCTGCCACACCCCATTACTTAATTACATCTATCTATCTATCTATCTATCTATCTATCTATCTATCTATCTATCTATCTATCTATCTATCTATGAATTTCTCCATCTTGAGCTTGTTATTTAAATCCGGCCCTCCCTGCTGTCACTTCTGGGTGTAATGGCCATATTATTAACATGTTCTTTACACCTGCTGACACCTGCTGTGGACTTTTACCTCAACATATTACCGGTAGTTCAGAGTAGCTTCCTGGTAGGAGGCATATTCACTTAGCCTATAGCGGTGCAGCATGCGATTGATCACCCCTAGGTAACAAGTTTTGTTTCTTTTTTCATAATGTAATTTTAGATATGTAATTATAGTGGGAGAATTTATAGTATACATTATTTCTGTTCCCAGTGTGTTAGGCGTTGTTAATTTGACAGCAGTTTTGAGTAAATTGCTCCTGTGTGCCTCAGTGGCGCTGTTATGAGAACCATGGATCTAAGCGATCATAGAGAAAGCTAAAATTACACTTAAATTAATCATGTGCAAATGGGAATAGAAGATCGGATTACACTTCTGGTGCCCCACACAATGTAGATGTCACTCACAGCACAGACGGAAGCCTGAACACTTTTTTCTGGCTGGAAATCAGAAGTCTAATACAGCCGGTGCTTAACTTTTCCATGACAGCTTCGCACAATAGCACACTCATGAATCCTGGATCTGGACTATGTAAACACCACATCGGGCACCGACCGTGAACACCAGGGCTGAAGGATCGTTGATGCTTTAAAACACCACTTTAAAGGACCTAATGTCAAAGTCCAGCAGTGGAGGGTTCCTCAACTTCGCCTATCATGACAGCGAGACCCTGGAACTCGATAAAAGGTTTGTTGAGATTTAATGGCAAAGTAATAATAATAATACACTTTAGAACTTACAGCAATTGGATATATGGATGTGAGTAAATGTAATGATATACAGTGTGTGACAATACAATCATTTGTGTGTGTGTGTGTTTCTCTGTGTATAATACAGTAAGTCATATATAATATATGAATTACTGTATTATAACTCCTAGTTGGATTTGTTTTAGGATATTACACACTCCAATATCTGTTTAACAGAGAAGTGTTATAATTAAGCGTGTCCACTAAAACTTTAAAACATTACACTTCTACATCTGTCTCTTATCTTTTCCCAGATTTCCCAGCAAAGGCCACCACACCAACCCTTATGAAAGGGACATCAGGGCGGACTCGCACCACTCATCGAACGACCGAGCTGGCGGTGGTGGCGGCATAGCAAATGCAGCGCTGCCCGGCTGGCAGCACGATGGCTGGAGGGGGGGAGAGAGCATTGCCATGAATCTCATCTCAAATCAGAGTGGGAGTCCTTCATGGCACCACAATCACAGTAATTGGATCGCATACCTTGTATATAATTGTACACACACACACACACACACACATATATATATATATAAATATCCCCTGTGATGTACAGGGAGCACAATTAAGTCACGTGTCCTTTTGGCTCAACTGTGTTGCTAAGTGACACATGTTGGTGTGTTCTCAGGTCACACTACCTTTCAAATCTCCACTGGCTCTGGAAGTGTTCGACTTCCTTCTTCCTTTACAGGTAATGTTTAAATGACTCGCACTCTGCTCTTTTCTATGATATATGTGCCTCTGCTGTTGTACCCTTGTAAAGGCAGACAGAAACTGAAGCGTACACATGATATCATTGAGGTTTGGATGAGACATTCAACCAGAGTCTTGGTTAATCAGCAACATGACCAGGAAGTCACCTGGATGACAGATGCGTCATTGATGCTCCAAAACAAGTTGAAACTTTTCTCTGCTGAGTTTGCGTGTTCTCTCCATGTCTGCGGTGGTTGCCCCCGGGTACACTGGATTCCTCAGGACTACTCTAAACTGACATTAGGTGTTAAGTGTGAGTGGGTGTCTGTGTACGTCAGCTCTGCAATGAGCTGGAGCCTTGCCTTGCTAGCATAGGCTCCACCCCCACCACCTAATGAAGGGATAAAACGGTTAAAAATGGATGGATGGATGGATGGATGGATGGATGGATGGATGGAGGGATGGATGGATGAATGGAGGGATGGATGGAGGGATGGATGGGGTCATTCATAGAGACTATCAATAGCAGCAAACTCAGATGGTGAAAGTGTTTTGGTTCATGTTCACCGTCCCCAGACGATGATTTTGAATCCTGAAATCTAAAAAACTACATATTGTTAATCATTCATTGCTGTCATTAATGGATTATAGTTTTGGTTACTGGACAGGTTGAAACTAGGCAGAGTAATGGTAGCAACCTAAAACATAACAGCTAACTCTTTCCTGGTTCTGTGTTGTATTTTCCTTTCATTCTTTGAGGATAAAATGAAATAAATGTTGTTTTCCTTCAGGAAACATGAGCATGAGATGGAGAGGAAATACGACGAGAAGAATGAGCGTGCTTCCCGGCGCTGAGACGCCCCCCCTGGCTCCCACAGAGGACGCCCTCCAGAAGGAGATGGAGACGGGTATGAGTGTTTCGAGGTGTCAGACTATTAAAACTGGCGCGAATAACAGAGAGATCCTTGTTTCTCACCTTGTGCGTGACAGAGGAGCAAAACCTGGTCAAGGACCTTGTTGACATGTCAACACGGGAACGGATTGATGCCATCCGGGACCTGCCAATGAGCTTTCAAGAGAAGAAATCTATTAGGTGCGTTTGACAGACCATTAAAGATGATGTGGATTCTTTTCAGCGTTATTGTGGTCGCCGCGCCCTGCTGACAACCATAAAACTCTGGTTCAAAGGTGCAAAAGAAGGCAATTAAAACTGATTAAGAGTGGCTTTTCTAACAGTGCAACATCTCACATAAATCACCAGAGAATACTGCTTTTATAATCCACTCCTGGATCTCTGTATTTACCCCACAGGAACCAAGTACTGGCGTTTAAGTCTGCAACCCAGTCCCACCACTTCACCTGCTTCAGAGATTTCTCTGAGAATGTGTCGGTGGTGAGTCTCCACTCGGCCGTGCAGCAAAACGCACTGCCGCTGTGCAAGTAAAGAGCTCGGCGGTTCTCTCAGACTCTCCGCAGGTGGGGCTACGCTTTAAGGTCAGCCAGGCAGACTCTGCAGCTTTGGCACGGCACCATGAAGGAGATAGGCGGCAGGTTCGGCACCAGCGTCCTCACCTACTTCCTGTTCCTCAAGTGGCTCCTCATGTTCAACGTCGTCTCGTTCCTGATCAACTTTGGGTTCATCACCATCCCACTGCTGGTTTATGACCATTCGCCCAACATTCCTGAGGGGGTGAGCTTCAGGGGCCTGGAGCTACTGACTGGAGCTGTAAGTGAGTCTCATCCTTCCGGCTGACTTGATCGCCCCCTGGTGGTCGATGGAAGTAGAACAACAATCACGCTCAACATTATCCAGCTTTTTTGAGTGGCGGGTCATACTTTTGACGTCCTGAGCCTGGACGGACCAGATATCAGTGACATAATAGCACCATTACACCCCTGCAACTGTACCTCAAATCCAACTTTGAAAAACACAGTCCAAAAAGAAGGAACAACATCTCAGGAGCTATCTTAAAGATGTCAGGAGCCATCATGATTGATGTGGAGGGTTCATCTTGCTTCTGGCCATTATAAGATCTCCCTAAATGCAACATTGTGGATTTGTAATTTTAGAATTTCTGTTATTGCTGCTCTTCAGATGTTACATTAGGATTCAGTTCTAGGGGAACGCAGTTTCTAGTAACGATGCTGCCTCCTCACTACTGTGGAAATCCTTCTCCTGACCTGCAGGGTTACTTCAACTACAGCGTCTTGTACTACGGCAGCTACAGCAATGAAACTTTGGTGGGTCTGGTGGCGTATGACATGAAGCTAGCCTATTTCTTCACCATCTCGCTCTACATGGTTCTGTGTGGCATTGCTCTCATCTTCAGGTAGGTGCGGTTTGCTTTTACATGGACGTTGTTCTTGATTGGAATTTTCTCAGCCATGTCCGTCCTTCTCAGCATGGCCAAGTCCTTCAAGAAAAATTACGTGCTTGCTGACCCGGCGTCGAACAGCGCGTGGCAGCTCCTGTGCACCTGGGATTTTAGCGTGACCAATGAGCGAGCCGTCAAGCAGCGCAAGAACAACCTGAGTGTTCAACTCAAGGTGAGGAGTTTCACAGCTGCCTCCTGGATTCTATCATTTGGTTCCTACTTTCCCAAATGTAACCACCCAGGTGTCATTTCCTGAAGCACCACGTGACCTTCGGTTTTCAATATTCTTGGTTTTTACTTCCATCGTCTTTCCAGGAGTCTTTGTCGGAGGGAGCCCAGAAGGAGATGCTGACCCTCTCTGAAAAGATGAAGCATTTTGGGGTTCATCTGGGTTCCTGGCTCCTCTCCACCGGCCTGGCCTTTGGCTGTGGAGCCGGCATCTATTTCCTCTGCCAGTATGAGCAGCAGGTGCTCACGCTCATATGAGTTTTTTGTTTACTTTGCAAATGATATGATTCCACTTTATTGTTTGGTTCCTTCTTTATGAGCTCAGTCATAGCTCAGACTACTCATTGACGGATCCCAAATATTAGACCAAAGTGTTTGTCCATTGCTGCTCTTCTCTCCCTCCATCATAGAGTACAACAGATGAGTCCAGCTGGACTCCGCTTCAGGAGGCTCAAACGCTCCTGGTTCCCTTCATTGTGTCTCTGATGAACCTGGTGGTCCCGCTCTTCTACGCCCTCTTCAAAAAATTTGAGGTGTACTCCAGCCAGCGCAAGCAGATCTACGCCCTCGTGGTGAGGTGAGGGAGTAGGAAGGTCACCGGGAGGCTGCTCTAGAACACGGAGAACCAGTTCCTGCTGTAATCTTAGAAAGAAGGAGAAAGGCTTTCGCTGATGTGTTTAATGAGGCAGCAGACCTTTCTGGCTGCCCCTTCATTATAGGCTTTTGCTTTTCAAGTTAATATTAATGAAGTTCAGTAATAGCATTTAAATGTAACTATTCAGGTGAGATGGAAATTAACTTGATTTTAATACATTTTGCTATAATGACATCATGCTCAGGACATAATAATGCTGTATTTTTCCCTCCATGTCAACAGAAACGTGTTGTTCAAGATGTCCATCCTGGCTGTCTTATGTTATTATTGGATGCATGTTGTGGCCAAGAAGTTTTCTGTATGTTCCTCTTTAATTTCCAGTCTCTCACCACATTTGTTTCTGCTTCATTCTGCTGTGGTAACTGCTGGGTGTGTTCTCCACAGTGCTGGGAGTCCATGGTGGGACAAGCTCTGTACCGACTGGTCTTTTTTGATTTCCTGTTCCTACTGTTGGGCTCCTTCTTTGGAGAGTTTCTCAGCAAGTGGGTGTTTTTTTTGTTAATGGTTTAAAGGTTAATGCTCCGATCAGAAATCATCATTGTTTCTCTTCTACAGCCTGATTGGGCGAAAGCTGCTGCCGAGTTTGGGTGTTCCGGAGTTTGACGTGGCCCGAAATGTCTTCGAGCTCATCTATGCTCAGACGCTGTCCTGGTATGGGCTACTTGACCCTACAGCACTTCCTGTCGGGCTCTAACGCTGTTACAGGTTCATTTTTCTGCCGTTTGTCTGAGCAGGATCGGGATCTACTTCTCTCCACTGCTGCCGGCCATCCAGATTCTCAAATGTTTCATCTTGTTTTATGTAAAGAAGGTAAATCCACGTGCGTCCCTGTTTCAGATGCCTGAAGTGATCGTGTTACCCTGTTTGTACACCTGCTTTGAAAAATTAATTGGAGCGCTATTATATAACTGACAGCTCTTCAGGGAGAGCCAGGCGGGACGTTTGGTCTCACAGAAGTTAACCTTTAGGTCCCATTAAACTAGACCACACTCATCCTTCCCTGAAGGGTAAAATAAAAGGCCTTTGGTAACTGGACCCAGACCGGGTTTGGTGTTGTTGAATATTTCATGAACTTTGCGAACGTCTGCCTAAAGTGTTGCCATTTAATCCTCTGAGGAGACGTCGGCCACAGAGAGTCGTGGGGCTGATAGTCAGATTGAAATGTAAAGTTTGTGCTTCATGATTGATCTCAAGGTCAGCCTGGCTCAGAATTGTCAGCCCCCACAGCGAACAGGGAGGGCAGCTCAGATGCAAACCATCCTCATCGCCCTCCTCTTCTTCCCCTCTTTTGTGGGAGCTCTATCCATCGTCGCGTACACGGCCTGGAGGTATGACGGCGCGCTGTAGCCTCTTTTTAAATCCCACCGAACAGGCTGCGCTCATTAGTCCTCCCCTGGTTTTGTCCTGCTCTGCAGCTTGACCCCATCAGAACAGTGCGGTCCGTTCCGGGGGCTGAACAACACCTTCAGCGCAGTCGGAGCCTGGGTAGAGGATCTGCAGCAGATCCCCGGCTCTCAGTGGGCCGTCTGGATCTATCACCACGTCATCAGAAGCGAAGTCTTCTACTTTTTTCTCGCACTCATTGTCATGTAAGTGCACGAACTGTCCATTTTTCTGTACACGTGGTTGTCAACATGTAGATAATGACATCTTTGCTCCTCAGAATTATTATATACATCTTCTGGCAAGTCACTCAGGGCCGCAAGCTGCTTATTGCGCAACTTCGACAGCAGATCATTAATGTGAGGGGTTTCATCTGCATATTTCGGTGAAAGGTTTTGAGTGATGGTCTTGCCTGTCTTCCTCATCCTCTCTTCTCTCTCTCATTAGGAGGGGAAAGACAAGTCTTTCTTGCTCGATAAGCTCCAGAACCTTCAGAAATCGAACCAATATGTCAAGCAAAAGCATCCAAATAAGGTTTGTCGTGGAGGGTTTGATGGTGGTTAATGAAGGCCTAAGCTCTGTTGTGTACATAATTCTCCTTCCTGTTTTGTTAGCGCACCAACTGGCGTTCCAAGGACCTCCCCAAGGGTGATCAGTCTGAGGCCATGGCTCAGGCTTTCCTGGCGAAGCAGATGTTTGAAGAGGAGGAGGAGCGAAGCAGCTCCGGTGGAGTGCCCGTTCCCGCCGACATCCCCACCTCGAGCGCTCTGCTTCAGGCCATGCTAGCTCGTCAGAGAGCTGAGAATGGGGAGTTCGAGGTGCATCGGATGCCGGATATGCACCTGTCGTCCTCCAGCGCCATCGCACAGGCCATGCAGGCCAGACAGGCCTCCCTGACCCGAGAATCCGATCAGGACTACAGCGGGACAGGTTTCTTTGGTGACACATCCAGCGCTGTCGCGCAGGCAATGCGAGCCAGACAGACAGCAGAGGACAGCCTGTCGTACTCTGGCTCTGATGTCATGACGCAGGTCATGCAGGCCAGGCAGCGAGCAGAGGAAAGTCTGCAGGATTCTGCTCCTGCGGGTCCCAGCGCTTTGATACAGGCGATGCTGGCCCGGCAGCAGGCCCAGAACGAGTATGACGACGGTTATTAAGCTTAAACAGAAGTGAAAGATAATCAAAGTCACAGTAGAACTCAAAACTGATCAGGGGTCAGCAAAGAGGAATTGACAAATGCACAAATTCATAAAGAAATTATGTCTATAGCTATAACTGATCAAGGGGAGAGTGCAGGTCCACCTCCTCAAACACAGTGAGGTAAAGATAATAAAAATTCAATGTCCCTAACAAATAGATACCATTACATTAGGACATGGTGCCATTTATAAACCCATTTTTAACTATAATGTATAACTTTCTTACTAAAATATGTAAATTATCTTCTGATATCCTCTTCTATATGGACAAAATAAAATCTAAATACACAAGAAGATGATTTTTCTGAGTTTTTTTGGTATTTGGGTTATGAGATGTTCTGAAAAGTTCATTCATTTTACTTCAGGAAGTTGCACTTGTGCGTTTCCTTCGTGCAGCTACAAGTAAGGTATCTGTGTGTGTGTGTGTGTGTGTGTGTGTGTTGTTTCCTGCAGCATTTCTCAGTCTTCTGCAGTGCTGGACCCGAAGGCACAACCATTCTCCAAAGGCACTTTTTAACGCCTGAAGTGAGGAGAGAAGAAAATACCCCACAAGGCATCACTGATAATGAAAAACATAAAAGAATAGCAAAAAATAGATATAGTGTTGTACAGTGCTGACTTTATTTCCCCCAATAAATCAAAAACATCACATAAAAACCATTTATTGTGTACATGACTGTGTCGTTACGATTCCACGTCCACGATGAGATCAGATTCACATTTGGAAGCTCCCATGATGCTTTGCACTCTTTTTCATTGACAATAACACAGGACGTGAACATTCTAAAACAAATACACAATTGTCAACACTCATCCTATATACAAACGTGCTCCACAACATATTTACAGCTAATATAAGTAGGCACTTCATAAACAGGAAGTATGTATGGCTTATTGTCAGTTAAATCTGTTGGTTTATTGGGTGATTTGTTGCTTTAAATAAGGCTTCTTGCAATCTGAGAGATCCATTCTCTGTTTTTCTGAATAAATGTAACTATATTTTGCGATACAGGAAAAAAAAAAGACCTCCTCTGTGCCCGTGTTATTTATCCCGCCATCGCTTTCTCTGCGTGCGTCTGCTCCGTTGCCGATGCTGATGTCACGCCCGTTGCTAAGGCAGAGGTAAAAAAATAAAATAAATATATAACAGAGCTCCTAAAGAACTGATGCTACAGGAAATCCGTTTAAACGCGCTCAAGATGGAGCGAAAGCGCCTCCACCTGGCGAGGGCGCACACTGTCTTCAGCACTGCTCCTCTCCCAGCGACCCTGCGCTGTCACTCAGGTCCAGAGAATCGGCAGGGATGGGAGTTTTCCTGCCGCTCTTCGGGGTCTGGCCTGAATAAATGTCCACGGATTTGGAAATGGAGTGCACCGAGTGTTCGCGCAAATATCCAAAAGCCTCGCGCGCGTGCTCCTCCCGGATGCTCTGTTCGAAGGTCTTGCGCTTGTGTCTGAACTCGATGACGGTCTTGGTGTAGGAGTTGATGGTTGTGACGGAGGCGCCCATGCAGCAGGTGAAGGACGCCCAGGCCATGCTGAGAGAGGAGACAAAGCACGGTGAACAACCAAACACGCCCAAATCTCCCCTCACTCCTCTTGTCTGCAGGATTACTATCCCCGTCCCAGCCGAGCATGCTGGTCCACATGAGACAGAAATCATGGACCTGTCCACCCAGCTCGCTGAACGCCCCCCTAAAAAATGTCACGCCCCTAAAAGGAGTTTTCAGCATACTGTACATATTGTAAAGGAGTGAAATATTATCCCCTTATGCAATTCCAATCAGGCCCCTATCGGGGCTTTGGACACCAAAGCCTAATCCTGCCAGAACATGAGAGCTTTGGGCTTTTTTCATCAGAGACATGATGCTGGGACGAGGTGAGACAGCTACAGCTAAACGCAGAGCGACACCCCTCATCTGAGTCGCCCTGAATTATTTGGACACCAAATAACTGGTTGGAGCCGTACCAGAAGGACCAGCCATAGTCCCAGTTGTAGGGCCTCCAGTCGGGGGGACCGAGGCTCACGGTGACCTGGAAGACCTGAGTGTACATCACATGAGCCACCATGCCCAGAAGACCTGGAAGAAAATGTTTAAGAGTATCACAAAACTGTGGAAGCACATCAGAGTAGGATTCTAACATCACTGCTGGTTATTGTGTCGTCAGATTAATGAGCAGAAAAACATCATTTCTTTACACGAAACTGAAAGAAAAGCTCCGTCTTGCTGGCTCATCCTTGCACTTGTAATAATCCAGCTACACGCAGCAGGAAATGCTCCACAATAATCTCCTATATTCCTCTATATGCTTTATCCTTTTTGCAGGATCCTTGATGTTTTGACGTATGATTAGAATCCTCAGGATTCTTCTGGATCTGACCGCAAACTGAAAGTTTAACTTTTAGCAGTGATCCAAAATGAGATGGTGGTGGACGGCTGGGGGGGGGGGTCTACCTGAGAGCACCGTGAACACGGCTGCGAAGGCGTTGAGCTTGAGCCCATCGATGACGTTGCTGGAGTGGATGAGCTCCAAACACATGAGACTGAAACCCACCACCAGCAGAATGATGTAGAGCATCTCAGAGACCAGCGACAGCCACAGCATCCCTGCAGGAAACGGTTCATCATGAGAACGCCGCCAGAGAACGCCGCCGGAGAACGCCGCCAGAGAACGCCGCCAGAGAACGCCGCCGGCTCCCGTTTATGTGCATTTTAAATCGATGGGTGCGTGTTTTATGTCATTGTTACGCTTCTTATTGGAACACTTTGCAAAGTCTCGGCTATGCAACAGGGAATGTCAATGTTTAACAATGAAAACAGAAAATCCGGGCAGCCGCTCTCACCTTTCTCGGACGCGGGGGCCAAATCGATGAAGCTTCGGCATCTTTCACCTGTAACATCACAAAAAAAAAAACCCACACTGTGTCGTCAGTAGCTGCGGGAGCCGTAACGGAGCTGTTTCTGGCAGAAGAGAGCCCCTAAATCTGAGTTTCTCCTCTAGCTGTCCATCCCCGTGACCCCCACGGACAGGTGTTTAGGCAGAATGACGTCACCACAGAGCAGAGACGCCATCCTGTGGGGGGGGGGGGGTGGGGTGGGGGGTGACCCGTCGCCGGGACTGGACACAAACATGTGGTGGAGGCCTGTTCCAGAAGAGTAAAAGCATGACCTTTGACACGAAGCGCGGCCTGCTGCTGCTCCGTCATCTGTCGGACGCAGCGTGGCGCCGGATTTGCTGCGAGTGGAGCGCTTTAATCAGGTGGACGGAGGGTGGCAACAGCTGTTTTCAGGAAAAACTCATCAAGGCCGCGCTTACGTAATCCATATTAACTCAAGCCGCCTCGCCACCCCTCCCCGGTCGGACAGCCACTTGATGAGATGGACATGTGCTAGCAATTCCTCCCTTGGTAATCTCGTTCGTGCGGAGGCCTTCGAGTGCCATCAAAATATGTAACACGTGTTAACGCCGGCGTGGTGGTGCTGAGACACGGACGGGGGATGAGTGAAACACGTCTGGAACAGCTGACCTCATCACACCGCTGACCCGGACCTTCACTGATCAACACCCTCACCACCCCTCCTCCTGGGGGTCTTTATACCTTTGCAATTGTGACTTAAGCCTCCGATTATTAAATGACTACAGACTCCAGTGTGATCCAATTTTTCCCCCCATCTCCCAGAGTGAAGTCACCCCATGGCTTAAGCTGGGGAAGCAATCACACTCCTGAGCAGCCTTACCATTATAAAAAAAAAACAATAATTATAATTTTCTATTTGATATAAATCTATTTTCAGTTTTTCCATCTTTTTGTTTGCTCAATAAATGTTAACACAACTAACAAAACGAGTTCATTTAGATTTTTAAACAGGATTTTCGATGTGTAAAATAAGGGGAAACTTAAATTGGAAAGTGACAAAGTAAAAGTTCATTAACTTCTAATTAAAGAGTAAATAAGTAAGTTTGCGCAACTAAAAACAACACACGTCACCCTTCTCTCACTTTCATCGTCGATATTCTCCTCGCAGGAGGACCAGATGCCGGTGTGGAACTGTCGGAACAGGAACCTGTCGTCCCCGGTCTCCCAGCTGTACACGACTTTGTTCGGGTCCGTTTCGTTGACCCCGTAGTCGATGCACTGGTGAGTCCGCAGCTTGCTGCACTTCGGCTTGGGGACCCTCTGCGTCCCGACGCACCAGTAGGTGGTTATGAAGGCGGTGATGGAGAAAAACAGGGCAAAAAAGTTCAGGCTGACCGAGAGAAGGGTCCTGCATCTCCGTGTGGTCTTCATTGTCCGCCAAAATTCATGGGTGCCAGCGGGAGAAGGTGCTCGGGCCCGGGTTATTTTCGGAACGCGCCCGGTGAGGTCCAGGTCCCGAGCGGCGCTGCGCACGACGCACACATGACCAGCGATGCGCAGATTAGCGACAGCATCCCCACACTGAGCTCCAAGCCGCAGGCTCACAGCTCCATCTCCCCACTTTTTTTTTTTTTTCCCTTTTCCACACGCGGTGACCGACGAGCCTTCTGCCTATAGGACGTCACGTTGTCAGAGGATTTGACGTGGCGCTTGCGTCAAATGGATGATTGGACACAAACTTCTCTTCTCTAAATGCTAAGTATAGATTCGAGGGGAATTTATTTATTTATTTGTTTATTTATTTAAAAAAAAATCCGTAGTAGAGCCCTAGAATGGGGCTTCTGGGGCTTTTAGAGGAGCCAGTGAGTGCTGAGAGAAGGTCATGCAGAGTTTAATGAATGAGCTGCTGCTGACATCACTAATCAATTTTTTTCTGAGTGATGGTGGGCGCCGTTCCAAGAAGGATTGAATCCAGTGGAGGCCGTCGTCTTCAGAACCAACCGGCTGAAGGGCCAGTGACAGACCCAACTGCAGCAGAGGCACCTTCAGAACATCTGAAGCGACGCCTTCTGGCATATCAGCAATCTTTGGAATCCAGACCGCTTGGCTACAGCTGGCTAACCCTGTTTATTGCATCCATGTGGGCTGCGATAAGCTCGCCATCTCCTGAGTTTGTAGCAATAACGAGAGGCTAATCCCTGCTCGTGCTCGCGCATCCTCATCCCTTCTGCTGCAGAAGGAAGCGATCGATGTCTACACGTCTTCCAAAGCTGGAGACTAATTCAGTTTAGCACGCTTCAAGGCGGTTTTGTCCTTCGGAGTGTTTGCGCGAAGTCGACGTATGGGGTCATGAGATTAAACATCTTTGTTGACTGTAGACTCTAATTTGCAATTATGCCAAATTAAGTAAAGCAGATTTGAATATAAAAACAACATTGTGTTAACTTTATACTTCACAGAATAGTCATTATGATAAATTCACTCTTTTGGTTTATTTATAGGTGGAAACTGGGCCTTAGCTTGACAGCAAATGTCTCACTCTTTGACTGCCATGATGATTCCTGGAAAAGGTCATGGAAGGTTTGAGGGAAGACAACACAGAGAAGCAGACTTGAAAAGTCCCGTTCACCCCGGATGAGATCTCATCATGTTTTTCATGATTTCAGGAGGGGGATAATTCTACTATTTCAGCACAGAAAGATTCCATTTGGAGATTAAAGTATTGAATAAATCAACAATCCTGTTGCCAGTAGGCGTCACAATTGCTGCGACTCCTAATTCAGGGCGACAGAAGTCACCCGAGAGAATGTCAAGACCCTATCAAATCTCTCCTTTCACCAGTTTTTGAGAAGCCTTAAATTATCACTAGTTTATCCAGATGGATATCGATGCTTTAGTGGCCACCATCTTCCTTGATAAACCTCCTGCTAGATATCGGAAGTGCTGGTGTTGAATGTGCGACCTGATCAGATCCAGCCGTTACATAAACACGCTGGTATATTCTATACGGAGGTCTTACATAAGCTTTTATGGGACAGAAGCCATAATGGACTCAGTGGTTGAACTGATCCATAATGATTAGACAAAAGACAATAGGCTAAAGCCTTGAAAATCACATCGACACGGACGATACATGATTGCTGAAGACAAAAGTAATCAAGGAATGTGTCCACACGCACAGACAGGCACTAAATGAAGACACGTGGTTCCTTTTTTGCATATTTGAATAAAGCGCAGCTTCAGTTGGACATCCAGCACCCTAAAAAGGGCTTTTTGGTATTGTGCAAACAGATCTATGTCAGGAAAAACAGATTACCGGGCTTTGCATTGCATCTGCTCTTTGGCCCTGAATACCTTTTCAGCATATGCATCTTGAGAGTGCACCATTCTGGGGCCTAAGCCCCTGATGGACACAGACTTCATTTGTGTTGCGGCGGCAACTTCCGCTTAAAGCTGCTAAGAGTAGAATTTTCCTCTAAACAGATGGATTAGTCTTCATAATCTCCCATTCACTGATCCTCGAAATCATACTGTCTGGGTGCTCTGAAATCAGCTTACAGTAGCACCGACAGTAGATGGGCTCGCGCGCGGTTTATGATTGGGATTGCGTGCTGCGCAGGCTTTATGTGCAACAGCGCCAAATGAGAAAAAGACAATTGTATCAAGAGTGCAGAGAGAATATGTCACCTGCTGCGACTGACATGCAATTGGTGGAGCGTCACACGGTGGACTAAAGCCGCTCCTTCTGCTGCGCCGCCGGACAGATGCCTGCTGCGCCAACTGAGCATCTGCGAGGGGAAAAAGCCTGAAGACGCGCATGTGCAGGACACAGACACGGAGGCGGTTTCCTGCTGACAGAGCTTTATGCATAGATCAAATGCACAAACTGCCCCATCTTATTGAGCGATGATTACAGAGACTGGGGGAGGACGTCCGGTGCACGGTAGCAGATGGTGAGACGGGACGGGACCACACGTATGCTCAATAAAGTGTCTTCATGATGCTCCTCCACACGGAGGCTTTCTCCGCTGGGGCAGCTGCCTGCCATTCCTTGGAATGTGTTAATCCTCAATATTGAAAGGGAATCTTCTTGCCACCAACATAATATTCTATCCGTCTTTGTCGGGCTCTCATTGAGAGGCTGTCCGAGCAGAGACCGATGATCTCTGCCAATATTTCTTTCTCAGCAAGTACTGTTGGGATTTAATCACTGCATAGCGTGTTCTGGATGTAAAACATATAGATAAAGCTAAATAGATTCATTTCTCTGCACCGTGAGGTCAATAAATTACAATCTGGTAAGATGAGAAAGAAAAAATAAATTATTCCTTGGGTGACTTCACAGGTGGTTTTACATACATGAGTGAATTATTTTTATTGCTCACATAAAACTAGTCTGGATTGTAAAATCTTTACTTATAAATAGGAAATGATCAAGAACTAAAAAAAACCCACTTGGGTTCCTGATAGGACTGTGCTGAATTAGCTGAAATGAGCACTGCAAGAACGTGGAGCTCAAGTGAGGAAATACAGAAGATAGTCGGGGTTTGGCTCATCACAAAGAGGGGAAATGTTGGCGGATCCTTGTGTGATGACGGGAATGTTGGGTCGCTCTCCCTGGGAACGGATTTACGCAGAGCTGGAAACGGCCAGTTTCTTCAGATGGTCCATGAAGACCTGCAGGCTGACGTCGTCAGTCAGAATGGGAGCGCCTGCCTCCTGTTGCAAAGGAAAGGCCAAACAAAAGGAACCATTACATGATCATTAAACAGCCCAAAGATGTTTTATATGACATAAGTGATCTCATAATTACTTATCACTGCGATGATCTCATACAAGATGACAAGTTCATTTTCAGGTTCAGATATATTCACAACCTTCTGCTGGTTACAGTTTAAGGCTTTATGCTCACTGCAGAAACTAAGGATTAATGCTCTTTTGGGCTTTTGAATCTTTAAAAGTAGAGTTGCACTACTTCTAATTCTTTAGTACAGAAAATCGAAGATATTCCTTAAATGTTTACTTTTATGGGCCTTCCATGAAATTAAATGTGGAAGGAGAGCATGCTTCTTGAGTTAATTATAAAAAATGTCAGGTGGATCTCACAATACCGTACCTGCCCCCAGCCATAGAGGTTGTTGTGCGTCTGTGACGGGTTGACTTTGGAGAGCAGGAACCGAGCCTGCGAGCCCCCGTGTTCTGTGTCAATGTATCTGGGCATGGGGAACCGCGCCTGCAAGATCTCCTGGGCATCATCCAGAGGAGCCTGCAGCAGCTGTTTAAAGTTCTCATACTCTGCCATTTCCTGGTAGCCCGCCTTTCTCCACTGGGCGATGGTCTGGAATCACAAGGGGACAATAGCGGCATTAACAAGTGCTGGTAGGGTAGGTGTGTGGTCATGTGGATGAACCCTGGGAGGGGAGTCCTCACCTCTCCATGGTAGATAACCAGCTGGAAGAAGGTGTCCATCAAGAGGATTCTATCAGGCAGGATGCTGCTGCTGTCCAGGAGAACAGGCTTGAAAGAGAAGACAGAAATACATAAATAAATAAAGATCACCAACAAATATGCTGACAATAACATGGAGGGTGTGATACTGACCTCTGGTGGTCCACAGAAGGAATACGAGTAAAGGATGGGCTGCACCATGATGAGGGACTGTGTCAGGTCCTGCCTGACAAAGTGGTGCCTGTAGTAGGACGACTCATCCGGGCTGTTGTTGAACACCTGTAGGAAGGGTGATCGCCGCAGGTGGAACATGAACTACAGGTGGAGGAGAGCAACAGAGCAAAGATAAGTCATCTTTTTCACAATGACATGTGTGTTTATATATTTCCATGTAACTGTCGTGTGGGGCCACCTGTGGGTAGAGGCACAGGGATTCAGACAGTCTGAAGGATGTTGGATCGTCTTTGCTGAACTGGCCAAACTTCTGACACTAAAACCAAAACGAGACATAATAGAATAACGTTACTGGAGTCAGTGATTGACCAAAAACAGAGTTTGCCTGATTTCTTTTAATGTGGGCGGCTCTTTGATCATTAATGCCGGTAGCCGTCCGGCCACCCACCAGGCGGATGAGTTGCCGGTCCAGCCAGCGCATGACATCTGGCCCCTCCTCTGACTCGGCTCTGAAGACTCCCAGGCGAGCCATGAGAACCGCAGCAGCTTCCTGGTCGAATGACGATTCAATGTGCTGAATCTGTGACTGTGCATCTGCCCAACTTTTGGTCGGTGGAGAGAAAAGCGTGGAGAAAGTGTTAGAGGAACATGGGTGTGGCGTGAATGACGCACACTGGTTCAAGCAGGCGTTGTCAGGAGTAGCAGGAATGCAAATATCCTTTCTACAGAGGCCAATATTGACTAACTGTCATTTCTGAAGCGACCCAAGTGTGTTTTCTGTTAAATATCCGCAGGCTTCATTATAATAGCATTCCAGTTTCAGACAGAAATAACTTCAGGCAGAGTTCTGCCGTCTTACTTCCTGGCGACGGTCGTGACGCGAATCCTCCTCTGTGTGTTGGCGTGCTGATACTGGGTAACAAACTGGATCACGCCTCGGCCTCCCTGTGGAATCGGCGCATTGTGCTGCCACACACAAACATGACACATGATGTTTAGGTAGATTTACAAACCCTAACAAATAGTCTCCTATAAGAGTTATAGAGTTTTACTTTAAACTTATCCACCTGTTTAATGCAACTGCTGCACTGATACGATCATTTGCAAGAATCAAATCCGTCTCATAAATGAAAGTTTGCTCTGGCATTTACCTGATTTACAACTTCAAAATACAAGCCCAAGGTTGTTGATGGGTTGAGGCTGCATATTTTCCACTGGTTTGTGCCACCGATTCCCATCTCCTACACAAAGATCAGATTTTTTCGGTGAACAAGCTTTTATGTTTCAGAGGAAACGAGAAGAACTGCGACTCTGGGGACAGGACTCACATTGTCTGAGACACAGGCGCCCTTGGAGTTGAGTGAAACACATGGTCCAATGGCGCCACAGACCTTTAGTTCTCTTGATGTCTGTAACACACACAGATTGTGAAACTTCAACCTGCACATGAGCTAATATTTGGCTTAGCATGATGAACAATACATAAAATTTTCGTTGGTCTTTACCTTGACCTCCAGGGTGACTCCAAAAGCCATGCGGAGGTCTCGATTATAGTCTTTGTGAAATACTCGTTGGAAAGTCTGCTTGAACAGGGAAGTGTTGAAGGAGTCGCCCATCACAATGTGGCCCCTGTTAATACAAACTGCAATCAGCAACTGCTCATCGGCTTCTGCTTCACATGCAGTGGTGAAATCAAACAAAATCATGTTGGATTGCACCAAGAACACATGTGTAAATGGAACAGATGCCTCAAAATAAGCACAAGTATCCCCAACAGGTTATCAGTGAGAGTGTTGACATACCCAGTGAGGTTAGGTAAGCACTTCATCTCAAGCAGCCCAGTCTGGTCCAGGGCACAGGCGTACATATCAAGACTGTGGCCGTTAGCTGACAGGCGGGTCGCCAGGGCTTCGTAATACTGTGAAGAGGGAAAAAAAGTTCACCAAACATCAGTGGGGACACAACAAATACCGTGGCAAACTTATTTAGGATTCGCAGTAGCTAGCAAGCCAAAAACATAGTCACATCTCTTCTCGGGTACCAGAACACACACACTGAATACTGAAAGATCACTTTGTGATAGGTCACCTTGGTTGCTTTCTTTAAATGGCGAGCATTGTCCTTCTGGATGTCATGCCATGAGCGAATGGGGGTCTTCAGCTCATCACCCACCACCATACCTGGGCCCTGGGTGGGAGGCCCTCCAATGAACAGCATCAAACGAGCGCCTGTGTTGGGAAAGGCCCCCTGAGGATCATAATGGATGAGTTGAGTATTATTGTGCTAAAACGCTACAAATTTAGATGGTTGCAATTATTCAGGGAGGATTTGGTGCTAATAGACACAAAAAAGTGATTTAAAAAAAAAAAGGAGCCATATCAAGTTAATCTTATCAGACTGAGCTCTGTGAGGCATTCAGTAACAAAAAGGTTGACTCCACATCCAACGTTGACAGTGGCAGTCCATAGTTCAGAGTCCAGGAATGCCCGAAACACTGACATGAGAGAAAGCGATGTGATGACAAAGCTACTGAACCAAACAGAGGAAAAACACACCTCATTTGGCTAAAAGAGTTTCAGATTCACTCTATATTAAAACATATTTCTTTCAAACGGTTCAATGGCCCAGAGAATCTGGAGCTGCTGAAAAAGCCCACAATGTGTGTAATCAGGCTTCATCTGCTATCTGCGTGAGCAGAGTGCAGCGAGGGAAGAACGGCTCTCATCAGTTATATAACTGCAGATCAGCAGTCACAAATGAGAGGATAATATTGAGACAGAAGGCAAACAAAAACCAGCCTTTAAACTGACAAAACACTCCTCTTCCTGTTGAATATGGACCTCAGGCCCTGGCTGGAACTCTAAATAAGATGCTGGGACCAAACTCCAGCATCTTATTTATAAATAAGCTCCACTTCCACGTGGGGACACCGTACCTCCAGCAGGCCAACAGCAACAGACAGTGCGACGCCGGTGGAGCGGAGTGGACGTTTGCCCTGAGGAACAGGCCACGGGTCTCTTTGGAGCTCCCCGAGCAAATCCGTCAAATTCATATCGACCTTGTGCACGGGCTGAAGGAACCTAAAACATGACCAAAAGTAGACTCTTAACAGAGAGACTGCTGGAGGGTCAAAAGGATTGTTGATCCCCAAGATTAACTGAAGACAAGTCTGACGTGGCAGTGCTCTTCCCTACCTGCACGGGACAGAGGCATCGTGGGGGGCTGGTGGACGACCTTGTCCTGGTGCTGCTGGTTTTGCTAAACCCAGCATTTCCTTAGACACACAGAGAAAAACCAATTAGCTTGAACAAATAGCTGTAGTGTCCTTTCTAACTAGTCTGCATGGAATAAGACAGGGGGGTTGCAACAGTAGTTTACAATTATCCTCTCATAACATTTCCAAGAACCACACTCCCACATTTACATCTAATCTTTTCATTTGCATCACTCACTAATCCCAGAGCAACAGCCAAGCCTCCACTCACCTGGATCTGTTTAGAGTTCAGGTCTTTGGTGCCCCTGAACACAAAGCTCTTGGCAACCCCTTCGCAGCTGAGCTCATGAACCTGAACCATGCGTCCGAACGTGATGAGGCCCACCAGTGCGTTGGGTGGGAGCAGGCTGAGGGACATTTGCAGGGACTCCCTGAGGGCCTGGAGGTCCTCTTCTTCCAAGCAGGTGTCCACCACATACAGAAAGATGAGAGGGGTGGGAGGGCCGCGCTGTAAATGGTGAGAAAAGTGATGGTGAGGCCAAAGGATTTGGGTTCTAACATAAAGGAAAGAGTTGGCAACGTTCCCCTTTGTTTGTTAAAGTTGTAAAATAAAGTACTAAAAAAAACAACATGATGTTTGCTTTGTTTAAGAGTTTCTACAAATATACTGGGTCACATCAGCATATATGCTTTTTCCAGGTTTACTGAGCAGAAGCTCATATTACTGCAGAAAGTCAGATGCATTATTAATGACCTGATGCTTTCCAGCTCCGATAGCACTCAGGTCAAGAACTAGTATGTTTAAAGACTAATGTGCAAATGAATGAATAATTCACTAATTTAACAAATCAGGTGAGTTTTATAACAAACTGCTGATGAGAAGTGCAGACATGCCTGAAACCCAAACTGTACCTGCACTACATATTCGATGGTGGAAAACTGTGGCATGAGTTCAGCTGGTTGGTTTACTTCTGAAATCCCTGCGTAGGAGGGGGGAAACTACAGAGACACAGACATCCAGGTGATTTAAATACTCTTTAGAGTCAAGCAAATGTTCCATTTTCATATCAAACGAAATAATGATACTGGTACTTACTGAATTTCTTTGGAAGCAGAAGTTGCAAGCCCATATTTTTGCTCTAAAATCAACTTGACTGTTAAAAAAAAAGACCATAAAACAGGAATGTAGCTGTGAATGACTAATCAGCAACATGTTTTTATAGCCGTCTGACATCACACCCAATATTAGATGATAGTAATACAACAGATCAACAGTTTAAACCAGGTTTAAACTGTCTTCTTTAGTTTATACATAGTACTATAATATCTACATTTAAAATTCAATAATAACGTATGAACTCACCAGAGTGGGTTGAGAACTGCCTTGCAGGTGGTCCGACTGCAGATCACTGGTTCATATTGTAGCGGGGGCAGGTCAGGCCTCTCTTTGGTGGGCGTGAAGAGGCACGAGACCGGGACCACCAGCCTGGTGGCTTCCAGTCGGCTGGACGGCCACATGTTCCAGCTGAATCTCACCCCATCTCTGTCCTCATTTTGTTGGATGAACTCCTGGTAGGTCGTCATCACAGCACTTTGCTAGAGAAAGACTCAGAATCAATGATGCAGGTCCAGAAGGAGAACCGAGAGAATTCCGGGACGTCGGCAGGCTGAGCTAGCCTGGAGTTGAAGTGCTCTTTAAGCAGGCGTCCCTTTCAAAACAATGCTAAAAAAAGCCTCCTACATTGTCAGGTTTGACGCACAAGTACGTCATTGGGAACTAGACCTGCGCGTTTCTGCACAGCCCAGCAACGAGGAATTCTTGTCATATTCACACGGGGCTCCACCTTCTCAGGTGCAGCAGTGACGTCTTTCGTAAAATGAACACGCGTCTTTAAATGAGCCTGCTGGGACGGTCATAGTGGCTCAATATCTCAGTGCTATCAGGGATAATAATCGGGGATTTTAGAGGCAGAAACATGGCAAATATCACCGTCTTGTGCAGTCAGCTAAAAACAAGCACTGAGTGTATGCTGATCTGTACTTATGTAAACGACCAGGTAGATATCGCGTGTGTGTGTGTGTGTGTGTGTGTGTGTGTGTGTGTGTGTGTGTCCCAAGAAGTAATGGTACTGGGTCCCAAATAGGGAAAACTAAATAGATGAAAATAATTTAGTGACAGAGCATTTTGCCACTGTTGAGTAAATACTAATGTCCATGTATATGGTGAGATAAATGTTGAAATGTGAAGACATTAGTGATAATATATTCGACTGTCTGTGTGACCTTTGACCGTGTGGACTAAAAGCGGATCTGGAGTGATGACATTTGACAGCACGTTCGGATATGTGGACACGACAGGGACAACAAATAAAACGAGTCATTATAACATAACAGGCCAAAGCCAATGTGAAATTACAATTTTTCGAGCGTATTTATACTTATTTCAAAAAACATTCATCAGGGGAAGAAATATAAGCAAAAAAAAAAAAAGAAAGAAAACGACTGATTCACTAACATTATAACATTAGCTATCCAATCTATCCTGCTTGAGAATCGAATATCGAATTTCCTTCAAAAATACAGTAAGCTGTACAGCTGACTGGGCTAGCTAACCGAATGTAGCTAATGACTTCTGCCTCTTCTCGAATGACACGAACCGGACTGACAACATTAAACACGCTGCTTACCTCTCTTCAAACAAGTAGCTTCGGTTCGTACAAGAGTTAATAAGGTTGCTGGGTTCTGAGCAAATTTACAACATCTGGGATCCAATACAGACGGATGTAGCCGACCGGAGAGACCGACGAAGAGAAACCCTCAACCGGCTTCTGTACTCCACTAGACTGACGTGTTACTCCAAGTACGGGCGCCTCCTATTGGCTCCCTGATTATGACGTTTGTTGGGGACAAAGTAATGCTGGGAAATGTAGTACGCAGCAACTGTTGCAGTTGTAGATTTTTTATATATAGTTTTATTAACTGTGCAACATGTACATACAAAGTGCCATCACTATGAAAATACAACACTTACATAAAGTCAGAAAAACAATCAGTTATTGAGTACAAACACAATTCCATATTTTAATACCCCACTGCTTAGAATAGCCTACACTCTAAACATATTTACACGCTTTTTAATGCAGTTTCATTTGGCCTATAGTACATTGCCAATAGATGCAGTCTACATACAACAATCCTTATTGCCTCATTGTGTTACACTATGATATAGTGTCCATACATTATTTTTTACTTAGCAATTAATAGTTAAATAAATAAAAGAGTTAAAGCATTTTTTTGCAGACATGGCAGCATGAAGATATATCTGTATGTATCCATGTATGATACCATGCATATAAAGACCATAGACATTGAATTCACACGATTTTAACATTCAGTTGGTCTTTGTGGGTGTTTCCTGCGTGAGTTGAGTTGTCTAATGGCATGTGGAAAAAAGCTGTTGCCGAGTCTGGTCGTCTTGCTGCAATAGCTCTTGCAGGATGAGAAGGAGGGTGGACAGTTCTTGCACTAGGTGGGGGACAAGTACAGGTCTTTGGCTGATCTGGTCAACTCTGGTGACCACAACACCCTGATTAAGGGCCTTCTGGGCAACAACAGAGCAGCTGCTGTACCAGACTGAGAGGCCGCTGGTGAGGATGCTCTCCTGTTAATATCATCTGCAAGCTATAACAAATAATATGGCCATTTATCACTATTATCCTAGGATTTCTTCATATTATTTCACAGCTTTATATCATCAGTTCTCTTTAGGTGGCGCTGTAGCCACTATTTATTGTCAGGGCAGCACCATACCATAGGTCTAAGAGCCTACAAGAGAGGGAGAGAGAGGAAGGGGGAGGAATAGAGCTTTGCCTGCAGCACACCTTTCTCTTGACTCTGTCTCGCAGAAACATTCACATCCAGGCAGCATGTGTACTCAGACCCATGCCTGCTACCCAATCCAGACTCTAATCCTTGGCCGTGACCATTTTGCGCTGACATGAGCAGAGACCGACGACAAAGTTCTCAAGTGGACCAAAGAGGATCTGGGTCAGCGGCTGAGGAGGTCCGAGGCTAACAGGAGGAGCATGATCATGGACCATGACAATCTCATGCGAGAGGTCAATTGTAGCCTCCAGCTGCATTTATACGACATGATGGGCTGAAGGTGGGGGGGGGGGGGGGCACATTGGTGAGGGATAAGATCTCATCTATGACATGGAGAAAGTGTTAGAGGAACATGGGTGTGGCGTGAATGACGCACACTGGTTCAAGCAGGCGTTGTCAGGAGTAGCAGGAATGTAAATATCCTTTCTACAGAGGCCAATATTGACTAACTGTTATTTCTGAAGCGACCCAAGTGTGTTTTCTGTTAAATATCCGCAGGCTTCATTATAATAGCATTCCAGTTTCAGACAGAAATAACTTCAGGCAGAGTTCTGCCCTCTTACTTCCTGTCGTGACGCGAATCCTCCTCTGTGTGTTGGCGTGCTGATACTGGGTAACAAACTGGATCACGCCTCGGTCTCCCTGTGGAATCGGCGCATTGTGCTGCCACACACAAACATGACACATGATGTTTAGGTAGATTTACAAACCCTAACAAATAGTCTAGGTTGTTGATGGGTTGAGGCTGCATATTTTCCACTGGTTTGTGCCACCGATTCCCATCTCCCACACAAAATTCTGATTTTTTGGTGAACAAGCTATTATGTTTAAGTGAAAACAAGAAGAACTGAGACTCTGGGGACAGGACTCACATTGTCTGAGACACAGTCGCCCATCACGATATGGCCCCTGTTAATACAAACTGCAATCAGCAACTGCAGTGGTGAAATCAAACAAAATCATGTTGGATTGCACCAAGAACACATGTGTAAATGGAACAGATGCCTCAAAATAAGCACAAGTATCCCCAACAGGTTATCAGTGAGAGTGCTGACATACCCAGTGAGGTTAGGTAAGCACTTCATCTCAAGCAGCCCAGTCTGGTCCAGGGCACAGGCGTACATATCAAGACTGTGGCCGTTTGCTGCCAGGCGGGTCGCCAGGGCTTCGTAATACTGTGAAGAGGGGAAAAAAAGTTCACCAAACATCAGTGGGGACACAACAACATATACCATGTGTGCCACATTTATCAAGGATTTCCTAGGGCTGTTCAAAAAAAGTGATTATAAAGTAGTCATATCAATTTTTCAAAGGATTTTAAAAGGAGTCATATCCAATTAATCTTATCGGAATGCATTTCGAGGAACTCAGTGGACAAAGGGTTCGTTACTCCAATGTTGACATTAGCAATCCACAGTTCGGAGTCCAGGAATACCTGGAACGCTGACATACGAGTAAGCAATGTGATAATAACGCGACTGAAAATAGATAAATAAATAAAGCTACTGATCTAGCCATTGTGGATCAGTATTATTATCATTTAGTATCATTATTTCTAATTACCATATGGGGCACCTGCCTCCTTGCTCCACAGGATGAGTGATCAAACAAACACATCTATATAATACTCTTAATTATATTATACAAGGACATGCACATGCACACATAAATCACCAAATATAAAATGAGCTCTTTTATTAAATCCAAAAGGACTGAACTTGCATTGGAAAACGCTTCGCCGTGTGCTTCAAAATCGCCAACATTAAAAAGGGATGCAGCCTTGCTTCTGATCCTCCAATAAACATGCAGACGCACAGTGTCCAGGCCAACCGAGGCGCCCCACTGGCATTTGTCCAATGACCTTTCAAAGAAGTGAATAAAACTGTCCCATTGGAGTGAATGGACGCTTGGCTTCCACAGGCAAATGCATTGACGTCATGGGATGTTAACAAAAGTGAGTCACTCGATTTGTGACAAGTAGCTGATTATGAACGTCCTCATCTTCAAGATGATTTTGTTCTAACCCATTTGTAGTCAATTAAGTCAATTAAATGTTAACACAATAGTACGTATTTGACATTTTTTTTGACATTTTAAGGGAAGCTGGGGTTCCCTTGCAGTCTCAGAGAAATTGGTACTGTGTGTAATCAGGCATCATCTGCTATCTGCGTAAGCAGAGTGCAGCGAGGGAAGAACGGCTCTCATCAGTTATATAACTGCAGATCAGCAGTCACAAATTGGAGGATAATATTGAGAGAAGGCAAACATAAAAACAGCCTTTGAACTAACAAAACACTGTCCTCTTCCTGTTGAATATGGACATCGGGCCCTGGCTGGAACTCTAAATAAGATGCTGGGACCAAACTCCAGCATTTCCTTAGACACACAAAATAAACCAATTAGCTTTCCAACTAGTCTGCATGGAATAAGACAACAGGGTTGCAACAGTAGAGTTTCCAATTATCCTTTTAAAGCATTTCCAAGAACCACACTCTTTTCATTTGCATCACTCACTAATCTCAGAGCAACAGCCAAGCCTCCACTCACCTGGATCTGTTTAGAGTTCAGGTCTTTGGTGCCCCTGAACACAAAGCTCTTGGCAACCCCTTCGCAGCTGAGCTCATGAACCTGAACCATGCGTCCGAACGTGATGAGGCCCACCAGTGCGTTGGGTGGGAGCAGGCTGAGGGACATCTGCAGGGACTCCCTGAGGGCCTGGAGGTCCTCTTCTTCCAAGCAGGTGTCCACCACATACAGAAAGATGAGAGGGGTGGGAGGGCCGCGCTGTATATGGTGAGGAAAGTGATGGTGAAGCCAAAGGATTTGGGTCCCTGCAGCAGCTCGTTGTATACATTATTAATGACCAGCTCAAATAGCAGTTGGGCCAAGAACCAAAGGTGTTTTTCATACAACATGCACCTTAAATCAGGAGAGCTTAAGAACTACATTTTTTCCCAAAATGTATTAATCAGCCCCAATGTAAAAAACTGGTGGTGAGACGTGCAGACATGCCCGAAACACAAGCTGTACTAATAGAATGGTTATCTAACATAGTAGTTTGCTTAATTATCAAACCCCTTTGGCTTTGATCATCACCTGTGATTGTTTGGGGTTCCCAAGTGCTTCCCTGTCCTCTTCTGTTTCTTGTCTGTGTTTCCCTTGTCTGTTTCCTTCCAGGCTGGGCAGGGCTGCCTCCAGGTTCCCTCCTGTCGGTCGATCACACCTGGAACTCATCTCCAGCTCATCACCCACACCTGCCTCCTGCTTTAAAAGCCTGGTCCACTTTCCAATCATCACCAACTTGTTGTTTAACCCCAGTGGTACAACCTGGCTCCTGGAATTCTGAATGCAAGTTTGTTTCATTATTCCTGTTTCCACTTCTGAACTGATTGTTAGTCTTTCCTGCAGATCGGACGCCTGTTCGCACCGCCCAGCCTGCTCCGTGTTTGTCTGCCCCCAGTACCACTTGGTTTTGCCCTGAGCCAACTTTCACTAAATCTTAAATCTTAAAACCTCAACCACTCAAGACACTCTGGAAACTGAAATGTACCGATCATTTTGAGGTTGTTTCCACATCGCACAGATGTGAGCACTGCAGAAACTGATGTGGTCCTTAACATGATGCAGCAGAGGTCTATTTTACTGTGCACAGAGAGTTAAGGGTCTTTTGTAAAGGTGCAGAGGTCAGGGGAGGCTTTCAAAGCTGTATTGGCAAAAGTAGAAAGTCTCACCTCTGATTCTCTAAAGGAGCCAAGATAACAGCTTTGCTGATCCACAGCAGCGTTACAGGAATCTAGACAAACATCCAGAGAACTGAGGTGCTAACATCCATGCTTGTTAGGCTGGATGCTATTTTCTATGTTTATAGTTGCAGAAGCTCACATTACTGTTGAAAGTCAAATACATTATTGATGAAGTGATCCTTTTCAGCTCCAATAGCAGTCGGGTCACAAATCAAGGGAGGATTCTATAGAATTAATATGTTTATAGACTGCTGCGCACAATAATGAATAATTTACTCATTTAACAAATTGGGTGAGCTGGAGAACAACCTCTCCCCCCAGATTAATTGGACTTGGTGCAATAACATCTCATAAAATGGTTGAGAAGTGCAGACATGAAACGCGTACCTGCACCACAGAGATGAAAACAGGAACGTCTGACACTGGCTCCTTGGTGGAGGTAATAACAAATACAGGTGGTCTGACTGCAGATCACTGGTTCATATTGTAGCGGTGGCAGGTCAGGCCTCTCTTTGGTGGGTGTGAAGAGGCACGAGAGTGGGACCACCAGCCTGGTGGCTTCCAGTCGGCTGGACGGCCACACGTTCCAGCTGAATCTCACCCCATCTCTGTCCTTCTGTTGGAATACCACTCAATTTACATAGAGTACAATTTACTTTTAGAGAAGCCCTACAACTGGCTTGTGTGCGCCACTCAGAATGTCCAGGTTTAGGCGTCTACTATTGCCTCTTTTATTTGTGACATGTATGTACCACACAGCTCTCTTAAGAACTGCTTAGAATACACTCTTCATAATTATATTCCTTTCAATGTAATGATATTTTGCCAATATACCCAGTATACATACAAGACATTCCAAAGGCTGAATGCCATTGTGTCACGGTATGATTAGATTGAAATGTAAGTCTAGTTATTTTTTTAATTTTTTTTAACTTGGCAGTTAGTTAGCTCTTAGTGAAACATGGCATTATTATTTTGTATGTTAAATATTTAAAAGGTGCTTTTATTCCACCAATGCATATTTACATAAGAACCCACTTTGTCCTTACTTTTCTTTCACAATGTGAGGGAAAAGAAGGGAAAAAAGCACTCTGCAAAAGAATAGGAACCCCAGTAGATGTGGTTGCTGTGGTAACTTGATCAAGCCCTATATAATTAGAAAAGCGGCTCAGCTCAACATTGCTACTGAGTGTTAATAGTTAAAATAACATAATATAGCATTTTAATATCGTTATTCCGGAATATTTTCATAATAAACGGCTTTGTATCATAGATTCCCATTAGATGGCGCTGTAGCCACGATTTCTAGCGCAGGGAGCGTCAACCCACCGGTCCAGGAGCTGGAGAGAGAGAGAGGAGGGCTGGTGGAGAGATCTCTGCTGTGCGTGCAGAGAGTGCGTTCTTCCCTCTGCCTCGCAGAAAGCTTCCCATCCAGGCAGCATGTGTGCGCCGAGACTCTCCGCGGATGCTTCCCTCACGCACCGACCACGCCTGCTACCGATTCTGGATTCGAACCCGCTACAGAAAGTGGTCCGTGCGCGGGTCCTCATCCTTGGCCGTGAGCGCTTTGCGCTGATATGAGGAGAGAGCATCTTCCCTGTTCTATCCGGCTCTGTCAGCTGTTGCTCTAGCAGATAGTGGAAGGGTGGGGAGCAACAGAAGAAGGCCAAACTATGAGACTGACTTTCTACCGCTCACCGGCTTCCATCCACTAGTCCACCCGCGGAGCGGATGCGAGCAGACGCCACCGAGCCTCTGACTGGTTTCTGTGCTTCGTCGGTGCCAGAGGAGCTGTGCCAATGGAGAAAGCAACTCCGCCGCCCCAGCCCCAGCTCCAGCTCTCCATAGCGAAGACCGAAAGTCCTGCGGCGGACATCTCCGGCCTGACCGACGAGGAGCTGCTCAAGTGGACCAAAGAGGATCTGGTTCGGCGGCTGAGGAGGTCCGAGGCCGACAAGATGAGCGTGATCATGGACCACGGAAATCTCATACGAGAGGTCAATCGTAGCCTCCAGCTGCATTTAAACGAGATCAGGGGGCTGAAGGTGAGGGGGGCGCGCATCCGTGAGGGATGAGATCATAGTTTTGGAGCGCACCTGAGCGCGCACGTCAGAATGGATGTTCCGTTATTTAGAGAATAAATGGCAGCAAAATGTTACATTATACTAAATAAATATCATATATGGATGAATGTGCACGTGGCCTCGGAGACATATGAAGGGGACCGTTACCGACAGCACTGCTTTTCTGTATTGTTTAAAAAAAAACCAAAAAAAACTCACGGAGGGATCCTTTGCCTATGGTGAAAAGCTCACTTGTGCAGTTGTGTGTCTTGTAACAAGAGTTGGGATGGGGAGAGCTGATGAGAAAGTTAAAAACCAAAAAAGAATATCTTGGATATCCAAGAAAAGGGATTGTTCACAGTAACAGAGTGTGGACATTTTGAGCTGAAGTCAATCTGTTGGCTCTCCGCTCCCAACAAAACACCCAAAATAATCCTGTTTCACTTTGAATCACAGGCAATGAGTCTGTGCTTTCATAGGGAAGATAGAGGGGATTAGGATGTCATCTCATTCTGAGTATCAGCCGTCTGATACCCAAAATAGAAGGTAAATGGATTGAAAGTGGACGGCGGGTACATTGATCTACTTAGAGGAAAAGAACAAACAGACATCTCTTTTTAAAACAAGGTCCAAATTTGATTTCCCTGTCCTAATATTCAAGCTTTGTGATGCGTCCTCATCCAGGTCTCAGTGCAACTGTCATTTAATCCCACATTGTTCTTTCTGGTCCTCTTAGGACGTAAATCAGAAGCTTCATGAAGACAACCGTGAGCTGCGTGACCTCTGCTGCTTCCTGGATGATGACCGCCAGAAAGGCAAGCGGGTGTCCAGGGAGTGGCAGCGTTTGGGCCGTTACAGCGCCAGCATCATGCGCAAAGAGGTCACTCTCTACCTCCAGAAGCTCAAGGAACTGGAGGTCAGACAGGAGGAGGTGATTCGTGAAAACATGGAGCTGAAGGAGCTCTGCTTGCTGCTGGATGAGGAGAAGGGTGTGGGAGGTGGAGGTGGAGGTGGAGGTGGCGGCGGAGGCGGCGTAAGCGTGGGCGGCTGCCGTAACTCCATAGACAGCCAGAACAGTTTGCTGCTGGTTCCTGGGCATGGGCTGCTCATGAGAGATGTGGGCGATGGGAGCAGCACCTCCAGTGCATGGAGCACCGACAGCTCTGATCACCCTCACCATAAGCAGTCCCACCTGGCTCCAGGTGGAGTCGGAGGGGAAAAGGGCAGCCTTGAACTCATGCACAAACCAAGGTGTAGCAGCATCAGTGCAATGGGAGGCGGGACTGGATCGGACAAGGACGTCTCTAGTCCCGAGCATCCTGCTGGGCGCCATCGAAGTACCAGCCTCGAGTACCCGTACACTCTGCCCCAGCTCTGCCGGCCTCGCTGCGGATCCATATCTGTGCCTGACCACAGTCGAGTCATGAGGGGCCTTAGCCCGGAAAAATACGGGAGGAACGTCGGTCGGGGAATCTACGAGCAACAGCTCAAGCACCACAGCTCCGACCTCCTGCTGGGTCAGAGGCAGCACCTCGTGGGTCAGGGAGACGGCAGAGAGCTCTTTCAGAGGCACCACAGGAGCAGCATCAGCAGCACCGGGTGTCTGAGCCCAGAACCCCGGCTGGCACATCTGGGGAACACAGAGCACCACGAAAAGAGCTGCCTGGTCAAGGGGGGCAGCCCTGAACCCCAAAGACACCAGTACAACATGAGCCCCGACCACGTCAAGTTTGGAAGCCCTGGAAGAGACGGACAGAGGAGGGCGGCTGGAGATGAGCTCTCGCCTCATCATCGCAGCATCTACAATGGAATGAATGGTACGTGTGCGCACACTCACACTTATCTCCCACATCCAGCGTACCACACTCAAAAAAAGGGTTTATTTCCATTTAGAAATGTGGCGATTGAGGCCCGCTGTTGTGAGATGAGTGCCAGTTATGGGTGTGACAGGGGAAGGCGGATAATATTGGCTTGGCTGCTGTTTAAATACCCCACAGTGGCTGATAATGATTTCTGGAGTGAAACTGCTGAGTGGTGCAGAGCTGACTGAAGGACAGATTCCTCAAGGTGAAATATCTGCATGACTTTGAAATATGAGCCTGAATTTACACAACAGAATACAGGACGGATATCCAACGCCACTTCACGTCTAAACATGGAGCCACGTCTGGATAGTTCTCATGTTTTTTAGGGGGATGGTTGTGAAGAGAACACACCAATTAGCAGTTAGATTGTGTTTGTGGGGGAGTCCGGTGCTCCTCCTGCGGTCCCAGAAGCACGACCGTTTTTAATCATAGTGTAGATTGTGAGGATGTCATAGGACATAGTTCAGAAATCAAATAAACGTGGAAACGTTCCAGGGGCAGTCCATAACAGTCCAGGAACAAACATGTCATCTCTTCCCGTTTTTGCAATCGGAGGATTCCCCTGGATTATCGTAAAAGGCACGCACAACTTTGATTTGAATCATCACTCTGCCTCTATTGGTGCTCATTCTCCGTGAGAGCGTTTCAATCTCACTGTAACCTCAAACCCATATGAAGTCTGCGAGAGGCCTCATCACATTAATGCCCTACAAATCCCTAATTGGAGGATATCGGGAGTGCACGGGGCCTTCACAGACTGAGCCTCTGTAGAGTAAAAGGGATGCTCCACACTCACAAAGGCTCATATGTCCTCATCTATGAGGACAGTTATATCTCTGTCCCCTCTGACCTGCCAAGGACACTAATGTCAAGTGTCTCCGTATCGAGGCACAAACACTGGCTTTAGTTGGAAGCTAGACGTTGTGCTGCAGCGCCGCTCTGACAATATCAGAAAATGAGACGGAGAGCATGAGAGAAACACTGCCAGAAGAAGAGAAGACTGAATGACCGTCTTTGTGAGGGTGGAGGAATAAAGAGAGCAACTACATCTGTCGGCCATTGACCTATCCTCATTGTCGGTGTCTTTTTTTTTTTTTTTTTTTTTTGGAAGGAGAGGGAATTTAATTCCTGTGATGCTGCACTCACTTGGATTATCCTCTAAGCCCTTTGCCCAGTATTATTTCATTTTTATGTGTGTGTGATTTGGATAGATATGCCAGAGTGTGCCAGGATCACTGTAGCTATGTGGGTTTTTATTCAGACAAATGAGTGTCTCATGTCTGCCATTTAAATTCCCGACAAAATCCCAAATAAAAGCAAAACAGCTCTCTGACCTCTGCAGCCTTTCAACACGATCTGCTTTTGCATGTTTGCCCGGAGCTTATAGCACATATTCTGTTCACTTCTGGGAAAAAGGACCAATCCTTCTCTGGCCTGAGAAGCACATTAGCGTTGCAAAATGGAGGAGATTAAAAACAGTTGCAGCTTATTAAAAACTAGCATAAGGAGTAACTATAAACAGTTTGTTGCTCCACCTTTGATTAAATAAAGACAGTAAACCCGTTGTGTCACATAATGTGGTAGGACACAAGTGAAAGCAGTCTTAGTTCAGATCCATGTGATAACGTTCCTGCAGGCTGAAGTCTCATGACCCAGACTGCAGGGTTCATGTCCAGAGGATCTCTGCATGGCAGGGGGTCCTATTCCAAAAAGAGGACGGCCTTAATCGCGTTTTCTGCTTCAGCAATCACAGGTTCTGCATATTAGCTTAAGCTGCCTGCAGGATCTGCAGGAGAAAATGAAACTGTCATGAACTGTCCCACCTGGGAACTCTGCCTCTGCACATGCGACGCCAAAGACTGTCGCAGATGCACGCGCACCCAAACGCCATGGAGAAAAATGCTTTGGACTTCCTGTGCAGACAGCAGCAGTCACACAATTAGCATTTTGTTTTTGTTTGTTGAAACTCAGACTGCTGTCATGAGACGACTGTCAGCACAGCCGGTGATTGGACTTAATAGAGAAGAGATTTCTTCCTGCGCTCAGTATCTGTTGATTTAACCAGAGCTGACAAACACTGGCAGCATGAATCTACATTCGCAGGGAAGAATCTGATTGAATTAGCAAAGATCTTCCCACTGGCTCGCTGATTCTTTTCGTCCTGGTAAGTGTGGCATCGCTTCAGCCCCTCTGGTTGTTGTGCTGAAGTGCCGCCGACTGTCGGAGCAACAGGAAATCATCACTGAGGCTTTGACTACAGCAGCTATTCTCTCACTTCACTCTCCATTCCTCCCCCCCCCCCCCCCCCCCACCCTAATTGGCTGCCAGTAGGAAGGGCCAGCTGTCGGCAAGTGTGAAAACTGATTGCAAATCTTTTTTCTTTTTTTTTGGTTGAAAACGGCCGGAGAATGCACTCTTTGCCAGACTGAGCCGGGAAAGGGGGGGGGCGAGGAAGTGTTTGAGTGGATTACTGCTTCCTCTCTGCATCTTCTCCTCTTCCCCTGACTCTATTCTTCTCCGTCTCACATGTCTACCAAGGCGGTGGATGGAGCGCGTCCCCTTGACGAATGCTGGGCTATGCCACTCGGAGGAAGTCAAATGTTTGTCGCAGCTGCCTGACATGAAAGGATTTGGGGGAGCATTAGCCCGCTGTAATTCAAATGGATTATTCCTACCAGACGACCTCATCTGTGGCGCTTGCCGTCCCAGACGGGTCGCTCATGACTAGTCCTCCTAAAGCGGCAGGGCGTGGTGGAGGCTGACACATTTGGTTGCTTGATAACGGCAGAAGTTTTGCTTTTATTTGGGCTGGATGCGCATGCTGCTGCTCCTAATGCTGTCAGAGGTGTGATTCAAAAGCCTTATTTCCTTCATATTTAGTTCCGGAGCTGAGTCAGGAAAGAGATTCTGAGGGGGGGAAAAGGGAAATAAGGGCTTATTTGAACAAATCCAATAAAAATGCAGGTTATGCTCCACTGAACGCTGCTAAACATCAGACCGGACGACTGAAATGACACGGTAACAAAAGCTCATCCACCCCTGAATAAATAACGAGATGTAGTCTGCACTTTAGTCATTTGTGTTTAAGGTGAAACCCAGTTGGACCAGATGACACAGCTATGATTATTCTTACTTATTTTCCTTCAGCAATGCAAGATATTTCCATGAATGTAACAGTTATGAAAATGAGTACTATCCAGCCCCTACATGCTAGTAGCTCCGAAGCAGCTATTTGAGTCATAAAGGAGGGCGCTTCGCTCGCCATGTTCTTGCATCGCTCCTGCTCAAAACCCCCAGAGGTCTGTGACAAATGTTCCACAGTAACCTCAGTCGTCTGGTAGACACGCAAGCCCAGTGGAACGCGGAACAGCCTTTGTACGCTTATGCTGGGCCAGTGGGGAGCGGCCCATTGAGCTGAGAGGAAATTAGCTTCCTAGGCCAGGTAATTAACTGGAAGATGAGTGGCTGCCACGTACGAGGGCAGCTGGCGGCCCGAGGGAGCCTCCGTCGGTCCCACAGTCACCAGCGGTAACCACGCTCGGCTGTGCTCAGTTTCCCTTGTGAAGCGGAGGCAAAGCAGGAGGATGTTTAACATGACAAGTGCTTTTGTACATTCGAAAGGTTGTGAAGGAATATTCGATGTGAGAATCCAGGTTTTACGCATTTCTTGAGAACGAGAGCGAGCGCGCCAGTGAAAAGTCTTAACGCCGGCGGCTTAGCGAGGCTTACGTTTGCCCCGCTGGTCAGTTATTCCGCTGATGCCGTCTGTTAACAAGGCGAGTGAGAATGGCCTTAACACGCCTGAACCGCTCCGTCTGACGGCATCATCCCTGCTGGCAACACGCAGGAAGCAGTTATCCATTTCCTGCAGCACAAATTTATCTGCCGCCTATATCGTGCATTACGCACATTTGATGTATCGGCCGCCCGATGAGAGCGACGCGGAGACACGGGTCCCATTACTGCCGATGGATGGATCCTTCCAATGTGAAACGATAGGCGGAGTAGTCATTACACATTTATCGTTGGCTGTTACTCACTCTCGGAGACATACTCTGAGGTTTCCTGTCGGGGGTACCGACATCCGCCGGCTAGCCCCACAGTTCCAGAGCGGATGGCTCATTTCCTACAGCAAAAAAAAAACGTGTGTTCAATTACCTTTTTCATTTGCCCCGTGCGAGCTTTAGGTAAAGTCTGCCATTGAAAGATGGGAAGTAGCTGGTGCTAGCGCCTCTGAAATGTCGCCCTTCATGTCTCTACTTCTGATAGACGACCAGTTGTGGTGTAATTTTAAATATTTAGCTATTTAGTGGTAGGTGTCCTTCACATGTAGGTGATGGATCAGGATTTATTTAGGCTACAGCAGATGTCACGCTGCACCGTGAGCACACATGCTGTCGCAGCCACCACCCGGTTCAAGCAAGAAACCTCCGGCTTCGCCTGATTCCCAAACGGTGTTTGTGCAGAGATAACTTTGCCCCAACCCCTTTTTTCCATTGCAGGAACTTTTTTTTAATGTTCACAATGATTTGGGAAAAACCTTGACACATTTCTGCCTTTATTTTAAGATTAGCCAGAATTGTTGAGGGGGCGGGGCTGTGTGCTGTAGACTGCTGATTGGTGGAGCACACTTGCAGCCTTTGGGGCCAGGTGGAGGTTGAGTCAAGAGGACATTGATTGAACATCCTTAGCTCAACAGTAAAGGAAATCAGAGATGTTCCCGTGCCCCCCTCCCCCCCATCATGCATTGAGATGCCGCAATCTCCTGCATTATTCACCAGTGTTGAGGATTGATGGGCAGTAACACGTGGATACAGGGCAACAGCAGTTTATCGTGCAAATGCCGGCTTCAATAATTCATTTCACCATCCATGGAAGATAACAGACCCCGGGGCTGTGACTGACACCGTGGACCGCTGCTATGGCGGTAGAGTGATGGGGCGAGGGCTTAAACAGGAAGGACAGAAGCAAAAAAAAAAGGAGTTAATGACTGATAATGTACTGAGTCTGATGGAGGAGGCAGGAAGATCCCGGTGATAAAGCCTGACATCCGTGTACCACGCATATAAACACGATGCTGCCCCCTTGGTAAGTTAAAACCCGCTGGTCCATTATGCTGATCATGCTAAATTAATTTGTTAGTTTATGGTCATCTGAGCTTCGTCTTCTGTAATTCTTTCTTAAATTGATCACAAATATGCTTCTGACTAACACACACACACACACACTCTCTCTCTGACCTTATAGGCTCGACCAGCCCACAGGGCACCAATTATCCGGCTCTTCCCCAGCGGGTTCCATCGTCACTTCTCTTCATGCTACCTCAGCCTCAGAGAGAGCTAACTGCAGGAAGCACAGCTCCCAGTTATTTACTCTTTCCTACCTGCTGTCACGTTCCAGTTTCCCCACACTCCTCTGATATCGGGAATCCACCCAAGCGTCGTGACCCTGGCTGCGGAATTTTAGTCTCTTTTTATACTCTGAGGAGTCAAATGAGAACAAACACGAGCTTCTTCAAAATGTCATTAAAGCATAACTATGGAGGGAGAACGGTTTAATTTCTAAGGCTTAGACGAATATAGAAAAGAACAATGTAGCCTAACAAAAGACTGAAAATCCTAAAGGAACTGTGGATTTAAGGAAACTTCTTTAAAATAATCATCTAGCTGTACGACACTGCAACAGCTTTTTGCCCTTGCAAGTTACTGTCTTCTATAAAAATTTAAACAATCCCTTTACGCCTTATAATTAAATCAGAAATGTGCTCCCCTTGACATGTAAATACGTGGACCTTGGTCGAAGGTTTCAGCCTTATGGGCATGATAACACGAGCTCTGCAGACCTGCATTTAAGGATATTCCTTCACTCCTCTGCAGATCCTCTCAGCGTCTGTTGGGGCTGTTTTCAGGTCTCTCTAGAGCTGTTTAGTTGAACTTTCAGGGTTCTGGCTGGTCCATTCCAAGACATTCACAGTTGTTTTGGCAACGTGATTAGGACCATTGTGTTTTTAGAAGGGGAGCCTGTGGCGTTGGCTGAGGTTCTGAGTGCTCTGGATCAGGATATTTGTCTCTACTTAGGGCTTTGGGCATCTGAGAGGCGCCTGTGTGGCCAGATTGGTGCAGCGATTCTGGACATTTTTCTAATCTGCACTCAGGATCTCTGGAGCTCAGCCAGCATCATGTTTTACTCTAAATTCAAGTTCTTTTGATTTGTCAAGATTACACAATAGCCATTTTTTTCTTTCATGCATTTTTAGCTTTAGATGAATCGTCCCTTCACCTGACGCTGCAGTGTCAGCATGATATTCTCCACAGCGGCAGCAGTATTGATCGGAGGACTGTGATTTTGTTTCCACTTTTTCTCTTTCATACATTATCTGTTGTGCCTCGGCTGTTCAGGTGGGTCATAAATACTATTGGATCATAATCTGTCACCATCATTCTGTGCGGAGGTTCCTCCTCTATTATTTAACAGGCTTTCTTGGATGAGGTTTTTTTTTGCCATTTTTAAACTTGATTCAAGGCAACATCATTGGAAGGGCCTGTCTCTAGTTTTCTGAGCCCAACTACTAGCTAAACGGAAGCTCACTGATCTACCGCGTCTCTCTGTTCCTGCTCACCCATCCTGGATAATTCATATGCCCGGGATCTCTGATCTGAGGGAATGTCCATGTGAATCCTTTCGGCATTGATCCAGTTGATAGAGGGAGAGACAGGAGGTTGTGGACGGAGGAAAGAAGACCGAGCGGTTCAAATCTGTACCTGCTTGATTCAGATATCAATAAAAACTTGAAATGCGCCTTGAGGGTTTACCTCAGATTTTAAAAAAAGAAAAATCCCAAAAGAAAATCAACACATCTTGTAAATCTGTTCCTATATTTATCCTCTGATGCATGCAGACCCTCACATCCCCTTAAATCCAGATTTATTCATAGCATAATCATTATACAGATGTAATTTATTTCTGTTTTTGTCTCTTGTTTGTTTTCTATTCCTTTTCTTTCTACCCTGATTCTCAACGCTCCACCTCAAGCTTGTGGTCCTTCAAGTCAATCCAACTTTATCGATATAACATTTGTTACACTCAAGTTTGATTAACCCTTTAACAGGGGGAAACCTTGAGCAGGGCCTGGATGTTTGCTGAAAAACTCCACAGAAGATATTTGGCTCCTCAGTTTGTGCCAATCAGAGCAGTAGAACCAAAGAATGAGGTGCATCCTCTTTTCATACATACCATCTGTCCCTCCATCAGATTTTCCATCTTTGTGTCTGTGTTTGTGGGGAAAGTGAGCTGTGATCGTGTCTTTACCTCTCTGTCACCTGTCTGAGATCTACAGCAGCTGTGGAATCAATTAAACCCACCACACTTTGACCTCCGAAGGCAAATAGCCTCCAGCCCTCTTCCATGTCCCTGGACTCGTTGGAAGACCTCATATCAGCGTTGTAGCAAAGGCAAAGACGGAAATCTTTTGCGGAACGCAGTGGCCACAGGAGCGCTAAACCAGATTTAGACTATTTCTTTACATTAAAGCAGAAGACATCGGTGAAGGATGGCTAGTTAGCTGCTCATTCTGTCCCTTTTGTAGCAGAATATGATCATCACTCTGACTTTCTACCCTCTGTCATCCCACCATGGGTCTAGCTTATCATCTCAAAGGAAGGAGGGAGTTGACCCCCTGCCCATCAGCACTGACAACATTTTTTTCATGAGAACATAGAGGCAGAGTGGTTATGGGTAATATTGATTATTCACAGCTTGTTACAAGTCCTGCTGCTATGCTAGCCTGCGTAGCTGTTGCTTTTAGCTCCATCAAAAGCAAGTTGAATTCTGATAAAACGGATATACGACATTTTGTCAAAAGAAAATCGTGCTGGGGTAAAAGAAAGATGAGATGTTGTTCCACATTAAACAAATTGAATTGACAAATTTGATTGCCAATGGTATCAACTTATACTCCAATTTTTGCCAGCCTGAACAGGTACATAAACTGATATGAAATAATAGCTTATGGTCTGTAGTTCTTATCAAAAGAGCACGCTAAACTCCCCCCTCCCCCCTGTCTTTCTTCTCCTTGTCACAGCATTGATTTCGGCAGGCTGCTGCAGTAACAACTGTAGAAATGTCAAGCTCTGGGACAGGTAAGGCCATCGTTCTAACCTGTTTTTTTTTCTTTTTTTTCTTTTTTGTTAATTAGAATCTCTGTAAGAACAAGGACAGCCAGTGAAGGTCATTGTGCATCCACCAGAGTCCACAATCCAGTAATTAGCTCTTAGGATTCCATTTGATCCTATAATGGGCTTTCTTTTGCAGGAGTCTTGAAATCTATTTACATTTAACAGCTGGCTCAGAGGCAATTTGACATTGATACTAGAGAATGACAATCGTTCATATAATGGGCCCGAATAAGCCGAAAGCTTCAGATGCATGTTGAAATCTTTGGTCTGACCCATGTGTAATCACAGTGGCTTTACAGTGGGATTACTGAGCTGGAGGTGACCGTACCCTGTCCCTCTGTGCATCCTGCATCTTCAATGAAGCTCCATCGGGATGGCAGTAAATATTTAATGCCTGTGAGAGACAAGACGTGTGCACACACAGTGTTGTACAAGTATGTTGAGGCTGTTCATATGCCTTATTTTGCTAGAAATCTTGTTTTTTTCCTCACACATTAGTGTTTTCACCTCATCTTTCCTCTGACATGAGTACAAAAGAAGGCGTACTTCCCATCATTAAATGATTCACACTCTCAGATAAAAAGAAACGCGCCATGAAGTCGGCTCCCTCGCCTCGCAGCTGGAGGGGAAACAGTTGCAGGAGAGCACGGAAGGAACCGCCGCCGAGGCGACATGAAAACCAGCAGCGATGAACCTCACACTCAAACTCTGTTGTTTACCTCCGGCGTTAATCAATCCCACCGCGGTATTGAACGGCTTTCTAAATGGCTGAGTATGGTCCAAATGTCACAAAAATCCAAGAGCTGCTTCTGCAACTGGACCAAATCCATTTATTAACGCCGTATTCATGCACAGGTCTTGATGGATTGTTGCAAGAGCCACGACCTTCAGCAATAAATTAGTAAGAGGCAGCTGTTGGTGTTTCAAGGTAGCGGTAGCGGCAGCTGAAGTGGCAAACAGAGAACGATGAGGAAAAATGTAGTTAATTATTCACTTCTTTTCCCCCAAATGACAACAGAATAGATAATTATGTTATAGAATTAGATCCATTGTGTTGAGAATGGTTGCATGTTTATCATCAAGTCAGTGGCTGATATTTTCTGTAACACCTCAAGGTTACTGTTCTATTGTGAGTAATTCTCTGAACTAGAAATAGGCACAGAAAGGTAATATCTGGATTACATGGATTCATGTTCAGCTTCATCTACTGCTAATTAGCGTCAAACATGCTACGTGATATTTTATCTTTAGACACAATCAAGGAAGGCTGAACACAAAATGAACAGTCCATAAAAGATCAGCGCTAATGTGAATAAAAATGTATGGGAAACGTTGAAGAAATCATACTGCAAATTGTAACAATTCAACTGTTGCTATGATGGATCAGAAACATGACACATGGCAGGTGAGGTCGGCAGGTCACCCTCCTAGTGCTTACTCATCAGGAAATTGGCCTGGAAAAATTTAATAAAGTGACAAAAGCTCCTTTTGGTGAGTCCACAACACTTCTAACGCTATGAGCTTTTCCAGAAAACCACAAATGCAGTTTTCTTGAATCTCTATACAAAAGACTGTGTGCAGTTATCTGCAGGGGTTTGTAGATGTCGTTGACTCTTCTTCTGTTGTGCAGCTTCGATGCCTCTTCTTGACCCCGACTTCAAGAACCAGGCGTCCCCGCGCTAAAGCGCTCCTGCGGCACCTGCGTGACGCGCCCGTGTTTGCCTTCATATCCTCATTTCAACATATCGAGCGTCTTCGGTGGAGTTTTGGTGCAGCTGGAAAAACTTTTGAGGACTGCCACGGCGAACCGGATTAGAGCGGATATCTCTCCCTGCCAACTGTGACACTGCTACCTCCCGGAGAGCACCCAGAGGATGGGAGGAATCAGGAAAAGAGGATGATGGGAGAGTGTTTGTGCCACTTCCTCTCTGTTTACAAAAGCAGATCACTGTTGGAGAAGCACATGAAGTCGACTTTGGACACCCCGCGGTTCTTTTTCCGACCCTCCTCCTCCCTTCTCCCCGTGTCAGATCTTCAAAGTGTGTAATGAGGCAGTTATAATCTACTCCCCTCTTCCTTTCTGTCCCTCACTCCCAGCTCCGTCCATCACAACATCCAATTTTACAGCCATTTCAGCTGAGTTAAAGAACAAACAAACTTGTAATTGTTTAAAGATGTTATTCAAGAAATATGACAAAGTAAAAACAAGAAAATCTTCCTGTGTCTTAAACCAAGATGGTCATTACTAGCTGTTGACAGATGTTCTAGGTCTATAAATTGCGATGTTCGGGTGTAATCGTTCCTTTTTGTATCATCTTTGTTGCTCCCTCAAAATGCCTAAATCTGGCAATAAGATTATTCGTTTCTCCATTTTGTTTTTTTTACAAGTAAAATGTAGATTATGGGATTAGTTTTCTATATATCTATATACAAATATATGATTATTATTTTTGACTGTATTAGAACTATTGTATGAAGATGCATATAATATATATATGAAACAATAAACAGAGTTCTTTATGTAAAAGTACATGATGTCTTTCGAGTTCATTTGACTCTCTTTGTGCGTGTGCGCGCGTGTGCGTGTGTGTGTGTGTGTGAGTGTGTATGTGTTGTACAGGTGTCACAGTGAGGACCAAAATCCAAAGGTTCCCTAAAAATCAAGGACATTTTTGGTCCTTCGGCTCTCCAGGGGTCGTTTCCCCTGGATGCTCGTGGCTCTCCTTGCTTCCCTGGTCAACACACACCTGCTGTGCCTCAGTTATCAGCTCACCTGGTCCTCACTGACTCCACTCAGCTGCATGATAAAAGAATGCTCGTCCTCTCCGTTGTTGGCCAGTTTGCTGTTGAGCCCTTGCGCTCATTGGGCACCAGGCTCTAGAGGAACTTTTGTATTAGATTTTGTGATAACAGACGTAGGTCTGCTGCCTCCAACCATCTATTTTGTCTCACACCCAGCCTCCCGTCTCGGCCCCTGTTCTGTTCTCCACTCTGCTTTGTCACAATAAACTTTACTCTACTTGAGCAGCAAAGTCTTTCCCTCTTGTGTGGTAAGTGTGCGCTTAACAATTGGCTAGTTGGTTTGAGGGTTCTGACTAGTTTTATGGTGCAGATTACTGTATAATATTTTGTGCTTTATGCATTAGATTTTGAAATAATAAGGACCTGCTTTAAAGTTTCCCATTACACCTTAAAGTGTTCTTATTTGAGTTCCTGGTACGGAATCTGCTCTGCCTTAAGTTCCCCACATGTTTACGATGAAGACATTGTATATTTCCACGTCTCACCCTGGAACAATCGGCTGCCGGTGGAACAGATTTCCAGACTTCCTGTTGGAAGTGAAAACACACAGTTCTCCTTCCGCTGCAGCGATCGCCATCCCTCACATCCTGACCTGCCTGCACCATCAACCCACTGGTCCTACTTCCACACAATTGTACATGTTTATGAGTCAGTACAAGGAAAAAAAGATGATGTCACTCCGTGTATCCATTACAAGCATCTGTTATGATATGTACATTGTTTTCCTTCCCCCTATAGCTCTGTCAAGAAACTGAGAACCATTATTGCACTAGAGAATATTAAGCCACCTTAGTATGTCCCTGCATGATTTCAATGTAGGGCAACACAGCACTATTTCAACATAAGGAGAACAAAAAAATACAATAAAAGGTGGAATTATTCTCTTAATCACTGCCTAATTTATTCCTGGGAAGTGCTGAAAACGTAGCAGGCTCCAAATGAATGGACCAAAATCTGAAAAATCCTGCAGTAAATAGTTTTAAAATGGACATATAAGATGGCAGCAAATGTGTATTAATTTACAGTAGCATCATCAAAGGCAGGGTTGCAGATTGAAAAGGAAAACTGCAGACGTCCAGTATAGTAAGAGGGGAGTCAAGTGTGGATGTGCTGTGGAGCAGAACATCGGATGCTAATGAACCGTGCGGAGACCCCCGGGGTCCTCAGCGTGAGGTGGCAGGGCTGGATCGTTCGGACAGAAATTAGGGTTTTATTTGTGATAGCCCCACAAACGAGTGCAGAATAAACGTCGGCGGAGAGAATGAAAGTGCGAGGTTCCAACAACCAGCAGACAAATGCAGAGAAATCAATTCCTAAAGAAAGCAAACACCCTCTCAAACACCAACAGATTGATGATTGATTGGTGGAAACTTGTGCTGATGAAGAATATGCTTATGACAGTATTAGACCTTGCCAACACTGGCTATATACAGTACAAATGTACCATAAATCCCTACAGTAATATAAAGTAGGAGCTGAAAGTCAATAGGAGGTTGAACCATGAGCTCCTCCACCGAGATGAGGAACAAAAGTTTATTTAACAGTAAGAAAAGTGAGTTCAGGCTGATTTGGTTTGATCAGATTGCTCAGAGTGATTAGTGTTTAATTATATGCCACAGAAAATCTCTTTCATGAGGCGCGTGCTGGGCTGGTATGTGGAAGCAGATGCTGTTACATATCGAACTCCTCTGGGGTGGCCCCGCGGGGACGTTGCAGGAAGGCAAGACAGCGATCGCATTATTTAACCGACACAACTTACAAATAACTAATGATATTAAGGAGACCCTGAGACATTCGGCCCTATCAGAGAAGCTTCACCACAAATTCAAGGGGTCGCGGGAGCACCATAGAATGGGATTTCCCTCCATTCTCTGATTGTACATTGTCATATTCACACACACATACACACACAGGGGAATCAGCCAGAGGCGTAGGAGCAACCTCACATTTTCTGTGGAATTGTCTGGTTTAATGTGCCGTATATTTAGCCTGACAATGCAAATGTCCTTGTGTGTGCAGTGTTTGACAGCAATTGGATGATCATTTCCTGTGTGTCTCCACATCTGTGCGCACATGTGTCTATAGGTTAAGAAATGTGGCAACGTGTGTGCGCTGGACAACACGCAGTGTCATGCGGGAGGTGTTTTCGTTGAGACACCGTTGCAGGACCATAAAGAAAAGAGGGGACTTTCCTCAACAGTGTGTGTGTGTGTGTCTGTGTGTTTACATATGTGGACTGTAGCTGTTACAAGCTGTGTAGATTTTTGTGTGCAACTATGCATATTGTGTTAGTTTAAACTCTTCGCCTGTGTGTTTCTGTTCCTGTCAGCTGCAGCTGGTGTTTGTGTGTGTGTGCGCGTGTGTGTGCACATGTGTGTGTGGTGGGAGCATGCAGCACCACCGATCTGCTCTACTGCATTGCAGCATGTCCTGCCCATCCCGCGGTCGCCGTCGCCCTCTGCCAGGGCATTCTCCCAAGGTCACAGCAGGTCAATCCTCCCCATCTGCATCCCCGGCTGAGGCTAAAGGCTGTCAATGCTAAATCTGAGTGCCGTTAGAGCAGCACTCAGCTACCACCAGCGGCTCGGTCTGAGTTTCAGATGTGATGTGAGCCTGTAAACACGATTAAGATGATACTGAGTAGAAAAACGCAAAAGAGATCCGTGTGCTCACAGAGTGGATCCTCTCCACAGAATATTGTACTGGAAAGGATGAACTTGAGGTTAACTGCAGGCTGAAATGGCTCGATACAAAAGGCTCAAGCTATATTGAACAGCAGCATCATAAGCTCAGGATTCACACAAACATGGAAATATAATGGATGGATGGATGGATGGATGGATGGATGGATGGATGGATGGATGGATGGGTGGGTGGATGGATGGATGGATGGATGGATGGATGGATGGATGGATGGGTGGGTGGGTGGGTGGGTGGGTGGGTGGATGGATGGATGGATGGATGGATGGATGGATGGGTGGGTGGGTGGGTGGGTGGGTGGATGGATGGATGGATGGATGGATGGGTGGGTGGGTGGGTGGATGGATGGATGGGTGGATGGATGGATGGATGGATGGGTGGATGGATGGATGGGTGGACTCATGCAAATCTGTAGGTGCACTGAACAGGTCATTTACAATTTAAACCAGTTGTTTTGGGATTGAGAGCAGCACAGATTATTCCACAATTCTGGGATAGAAGAGGAAGGTTTCGCCTAGTCAGGAAAATCCACATTCCAATTAGGCCAGATTCATTAAAAAATGAAAAATTAATGAATGTCCACGGCCTTGTGAGCAAGGGTGAGCACTTAAGGGTGATGACTGAACAGCAGAGCTTCAGGTGGAAGCGATGAAGATTGTTATCAACATGGAAACAGTTAAACAGAAAAAAACACACTTTGCTCATTGATGATGAAATCTCTAGTTGTGCTAAAAGGTGAAACACAACAGATCTACTTTCTCTCATTCGTGTGAAGCACAGAGATGGCAAACCTGATACGTTGTGATCACACCGGGGTACTTGACTGTTGGCACCCATATGTAGGTCACCATTGTGAGCAGGAAACGCACGGCTCTACATGCGTGTTCCTGACGTGTCTGATTATCACCCATCTCCAACACAATGGGGCTTCATTTCATCCTCTAATGACTTCACGTACACACAGAGCTAATGAGCTAATGCCTAGCAAAGATAGCTGATCTCTCATTACCACCCTTCCCATATCTTGGCGGGGGGGGGGGGGGCATTATTAGACCAAGGGTGCACACTTCATTCTGGGAAGGTTTGTTTTTCAGAAATTCACACAGATCCTTCTTATAGGAACACCGGCCACAGCGTTGATACGTTCATGTACTTAATGTAACCTCCGAGAATGATCACTACAGATTTGACTTTCACACATGGTTCAGGGGGCCCAGGTCCAAAATCTTGTTTGCACGATCGAGCCCTGCACACGTGACACTGCAGGATACCTCATTCCTCTTCTAAAATTCGCGCACAATTTTTGGTTTTATCTGAAATAAGATCCATTAACACATTAAGATGGAATCCATAACATTTTCCTCTCTCAAATCTCCTCTATTCAGTTTTACTCTGTCTTTCCTTCCCCCCCCCCCCCCCCCCCCCCCCCCCCCCCCTTATTTCTTCCTGCCTCCTTTTCCTGTGGTGAGTGGGTGAGTAGAGCCAGGCCCAGTATAGTGAGACATTAATGCAATGCTGATATGCAGTGACAGCAGTGGAGACAGGCAGAGGTAGAGAACTGCAGGGCTGATGCACTCAGACATTGGTGACCAAACCCTCAACGTGAAGCACACTTGACTTTCGTGACCTGTCCACATTGTTGTCCATCCCACTACGTCTTTCTTCTCACTTGATTTCTTTAATGACATCCACTTTTCCATCCACTCTTTTATCACTATGTTTATATGAAGGCCGATGAGGTATTTTATTTTGAAAACTGTATTATGTTCTATACATTAAGCATAAAAAAAATGCCTGACCTCTAACTGCAGCTTGACCTGGTTTCTGTCTGAAATAATGTCCATTACGAATGGACACAACATGCTCGGTCTCGGTGCTGGGGGTATCATGGGTGCAGAGTAGCTCAATCCAACAATAAGACACCCTTCGCTATTCAGTGCCTTTGAAAATATGGGGTGAGCGTTGCTGTTTTAACAGATTAAACTGATGGAAAAAGAACCTTCATCAAATATTCACACATGCGCTATGATGTGATAGTCAGCTGCAGGAAATACAAACTATATTGAGAGCAAAACAATTTTAGATTTTTTGTAACTAGACCCATCCAGGAACAGGGAGGCTCAGCTGGCCCGCTGAAGGAAATGGATTTAAATTCAGTACACTGCTGCAGGACCTGTGCGCTCCATGTGCACACAAGCAACACCAGCACCTGCTGAACGCCTTTGACCGAAATGTTAAATGTCTGTGTCAAAGATTAAATAAACATGAAAATATCAGCTTGTGAGTGAATGTGTGTGTGTGTGTGTGTGTGTGTGTGTGTGTGTGTGTGTGTGTGTGTGTGTGTGTGTGTGTGTGTGTGTGAATAAAACAATAGAGCGACTTGGAGACGTGAGATGGAGAGAATCATGGTTGGCTGTGCAGGAAGCTAAACCGGACATAACAGATGAGAGAAAATCTTAGAATATTAAGTTAATTCCAGATTGGTTGCTTGAAGTCGTTCAAGTCTGTCACTTTGTGTTCTTAGATTTTATAGGCTGGGGTATCAACAGAACTGGCTTTAAAGGATCCAGTGCTGCTCTAATTTCAGAACATGGCAACAGAATTTGAATTCAATGCATTTTTCTGCAGGCATTTTACTTTAGCCCCTTACGTGGACGGTCAAAGGCCCTCCATCATATTCATATTGTGCTCTGGTGGAACAGGTCTGTGTTTGTTCAGCCTCGCCGAGTTTGTAAATACGAGCTAATGCTGCGAGGAAAATATCACCAAGTGTCACTGTGAAACGGTGGATGACATCTGAGGAGCTTTAGGACAGAAATCAGAGCCAGGACAAGTTGGAACGACGGTCCCGCTGCCCAGCAGGCCTCGGCCTCATTATAGTAAGCTGTGTGTGTGTGTGTGTGTTCTGAGTGTGTTGGTGTGCAAGAGAGACAGAGCGTGCTGGCTTGCGTTTGCCGTAGGACCCAACGGGCAGGATCAGATGCTCCGTCCTCACACTCAGTAGACTGTCATCACCACGTCAGTCAGGACTTTTGTTTTTGTTCCTGTTTTATTTCTTTTTGTGCGCCTATACGCTCGACAATCTCACAACGTCTGGTTTTTAGCTGCCCGAGCGGCGCCGCTCACAGGGGGTTGCACTGAGAGGGTCCATACGGCACTTTTCATTGGGATATCACAGACTCATCCAATCAAAAGAGACGCATTAAGCAGCAGCAGAACATGTGCGTTGCAACACTTGGATGCTCAGAGTGTCCTATTCAAGCACACTCCTGTGTTATCTAAGTTATCTATTGGTCAGTGCTACACGCACACTTACACTGGCCCAAAAAAAAAAAAGAGATACAGCAACACCCAATTTTATCCCCAATCTTGGACACTGAAATCCTCTCCTGGGTGACATGTTGCGGTAACATGGCGTCATGTCGTTCAGCAGCACAGCAGAGGAGACAGCATATGGCAGTGAGCGGTCATTAAGCACTGATTTATTTTCATATTTTATTCATCGTTCATTTGAACTGAACAGAATGTGATTATGGAAAGAGAAACGGGGCCTGTTTGGGCTTTATTGTCCTGCAGTTGATGGATATGTTTGTATTCTGAATAGTAAACAGCAGCAAATACAGAACCATTGAAAATCAGCTCCTACCAGGATCTATACTGGTCCCATTACAATTTTCTTTGCAGATCTTGGAAATAAATGGCATGCAGGGATTTTATTTTTAAGGATGCATGGTCTTTGGTTTGATGCCTGTTTTCAATCTTCAAGTTCCCTGATTTATTGTGCTTCTGAAAACTCATTCATCCACGCTGTGAGATTAAACCATCACAGTGTTTCCTCAAGAGTATAGTTTTAAAAAAGCACGCATACACATGAGTACACAGGTGTTTCCAGCTCTACCGCTATGTCATTTCACCTGTCCTGCTCTCTGCACAGCTTATCCTGAAGCTTTATTATTTCCTTTGAGCAGCAGATGGAAACTGGGTTTTTTCGGGACCAATTTGGCTGCTGCCACTTTAGTAGGACTAGAGGACAACAGTGTGTGTGTGTGTGTGTGTGTGTGTGTGTGTGTGTGTGGTGGTGTGGGGGGGGGGGGGGGGGGGGATGCAGCAAGGCAGAACATTAACACAGGTAAGTGAAGGATGTGGTTAACATTGCGACCCCCCCCCCCCCCTTGGAGTGTGGTTGGATTTCTACACTGTAATCCCTTCTCTATCGAGCACACATTTTGATGGCAATGACTTGATTTCATTAAAACAACTTTAATAGGCCTTATTTGGACACTTGATAAAACACCTAAAAGCACCAGGGAGTGTGTTTGGAAAGCATGATGCAACCTTCAGACATGGCACGAAGAGGCCACATAGTACCGTCATGAAATCGCGCTGTTGTACTTCAGACAGGCACTGAGTGGGGCATTAGAGCCCTGGAACCTTGGAATGCATCCAGCATAAATCAAGTTGGTGACAGTGGAAAGATAAAGGCCTCTGGCCCCGTTTGAATCGCAAACTGAGGCGGTCACGGCCAGAAGGCCATGTCTGGAGAGCTTTCAGCAAACATTGTATCTGTGAGAAGGAAATCTTTGTGACTGGATTGTCAGGTGTGAAGGTAATCACATGTATTAACCCTGGAATCAACATGTGTGAACTTAGACGGACAGTTTTGAGATGCGTTTCTATTCGATTTTCATTTTCCAAAAGCTCAAATGTAGTACCACTGCTCACCAGCAGAGGCAGCGTTACACCCATCCTGTTCACTGATAGATGGAACTCTAACAATCATTAATACAAGTACTTATTCATGATGAATTTGTAATAATTTGTTAAAGAGCCTAGAGCTGGATTCTAGTACCCGTGAATGTGGGGCTGAAATATCTGTGAAGCTATCGAAAGCTGCTATACTTTCCTGGTGAAACCAAAGGAAAATTTGCAGAGTAGTCACCATGAAGAGAATGTAGGTACTGACAATTCATTTGAGGGATCCTATTTAAAGACTGAGGAAATAGGTGTGTATGACCAATTAATAGAACCCATCCTGGATCCAGATACATTCCATCTAAGGAGCTCTTAATTACTCATAGTCACATAAGACATGTACTGCATAATTGGCTGTTGAGAATCTCCCCCTGCTTTATAATTGACAAATTAAGTGCAACTCCTTCGAGTTGTCTCATTGACCAACCAGACTATTATTATCTTTCCTTGCAGCAATATGTCCCTTGGGAAGAAAAGGCAAACTTTCTAGTACTATATGGGGTTTCCCTCATATTTATTGATTTATGCTTGCTCTGCAGTTTCCTTGCAGGTGACAGCGGGCTACATAACTGTACGGTAATTGTGTTAGCCTTTCCTGACTTTTGAGAGACAGTCTTTAAGCAAGATCTGCAATGATTCTTCTATTTCCATTTATTTGTTGAGACCGCGAAATCCGATTGGGAGCCACTATTTACGTAGCGAATATCCTAATGTGATTACTCACAAAGCTTCATATCCTATATCAGCATATTGCTTGGATTTAGGGCCGAGAAGATACAGAGTAATTACTTTCAGGATGGTGCCTGCCCCTTTCTTGGGGGTCTGCAAAATCAGGCCAAGCTGCTCTTAAAATGGCCACCAGGGTGGGAGATTTATCACACCACCTGCTCGCCAGTAAAAAGAGATCATTTGCTTCCAGCCCTCCACACATAAACTGCTGTCCCATTCCAGGGGGGGCTAACATTTATCACAGCAAACCATCTCCCTCTCTATCCAACCCCCCAGTTAATTTTGTTTGTGAAATTTGTGCCGATGATTTACCCTCGTCGAGAGTAGCGTGAATACTGTCAGATTTTGAGATATAGGAGCTTCCAGGTCAAGCGTGTGCAGGGCTGCAGGCAGAAAAATGCAAGAAGAAAAACTTTTAAACAGCAGCAGACAGACACAAATGAGCACAAAACATATCATGTTTGCAGTCCTGAGGGTTCAGAAAATCAGCCGTCCCTTCTTGTTTGTGTGCATGACCCATTTATTCTTTATGATGGTGGGTGGACCTTTCTAAACGACACAGTCGCCGCGATGTTTTAGAGTCGTCCTGATACTCACCAAAGCCTGGCTCAGAGCACGTCACCCCCACTTTACCTCACATGGTGTATAGAGGATTGTTCCAGGATGCAGCGATCCCTGCGTGGCTGCAGCAAGAGGGAAAAGAGCTCCAGCTGCAGTCAGAATAGCTGCTCTAGCTCCTTTTTTTAGAAAGTAATATTCTGATGCAATTCAATCTCTTGCTTTGCAGGGGTTTTGGTTGAGCTTGTGTGTGTGTGTGTGTGTGTGTGTGTGTGTGTGTGTGTGTGTGTGCGTGCGTGCGTGCGTGCGTAATGACCGTCCCACTGCCGGTCTCATTACAGTAAACTGTGTATGTTCATGTGTGTGTCTGTGTATGTGTGTGTGTGTAGGGATCATCCTGCTGTCGGTCTCATTACAGTAAACTGTGTGTGTCTGTGTGTGTGTGTGTGTGTGTGTGTGTGTGTCTGTGTGTGTTTATGAATTTTGGAGGTGTCGATCTGACCCATCTGCTCCAGTAGGATTAAATCTGCATGACTATTGACTATTTTCAGATCGTTTTGCACGTTCGTGTACAAAAATGGTGATAGACAACAGGGACACACACGCTAAATCAAGAGTTTAGTTATTTATTCAGAATCTTTGATTACTCGGCAGTGTGGATGCTGTTCAGGGGTCTCAGATGACCAAAACAACGCAGACGTTTAACAGCTGAGACAACTGTGCAAAAAATAAGGCCTCTCTATCCATTCCTGCTCCTTTCTTTGCAGACTTATTCACTGCAGTGCTTTTAATTCAGGCGTGAATCAGCTAAACGTGCAGAGACACCAGCTGGTTTGGAATGTTACCAGCAGAATGCCTGAACAACAACACATATTTACCACCGGACGCTGGCGTCAGTGTGGCTTCAGTTGGCACTCTGCTCATGTCGTCTAAGGAGGTAAACGGAGAAAAACAGTCTCTAATCATGTACCAGTTTTTCTAAGACGCGTCCATCTGGAGGCTCAACTCAAATGACCTTTAACTCATTCATTCGATCGGAAACCAGGCAGACAAATATCCAATAACTGCAGTGCAGTTGACTAACCTGTTGCCATTTTCAGCAGCGTATAAATCCTTTGCATTACCTACATTTATTTTGCAGAAGCCCTTTACTTTCTACGGTCGCTTTAAAACTCAAATGCAGGGAGAGAGAGATGAAGGGAGGGAGAGAAATAAATGGTGCCACTGGAGACAGAGTTGCGCAGCCCTCCCTTTGTCCCTTCTTTCTATGACTTTGCACTTTTTTTCTTCTTATTACTGGAGAGCTGCATCCTTTTGAGGACAGCAGCAGCCCAAAAGTGTGACCAGAAATTTTAATGAGAGGTCTGGAGAGATAATTAATGGTTAATTTTAGATTTGTTAGACATTAGTTGGGCCTCGGACAATCTGGTTTAATGAGCTTTAAAGATTAAAAAAAAAACTTTTTTATATTAATCGGACAATGATGAGAGACCAGGGGAGTGGACCAATGTGGATCAAATTTTTTGGCTAATTATTCTGTATATTATCTGGTCAGTAGGTTTTGTCTTTTTTGATACACGTTCAGCTTGGACGTGCACGTTTCCTTCTGCAGCGGGTCCAAACGTCACGTAGGGTGCTCGTTCCAACTCGGGCTTTTAAACTTCTTATCGAGAGAGTCGACATGTTGCTCGATATGTTGCACATGTTGACTTGGATGCAAATGAAATAATCTGGATGAATTCATTTCATCAAAGTTTTGGTTCCATCACTGGCCACTAAAACATTCTAGTTTTTCTTCTCCTCCATATTTGCGTGGCAGCATTTCAGGCTGGTCTTTTATTTTTGAGCACTTCTGCAGGAAAAGGGACAATGTCCTGCTGGCAGCCTGCAGGTCTTCTGGGACTGTCAAGCCTAATCATGACGGGGAGTTGGAGATGGAGGCCGGTGGGGGGAAGGGTGTAATGAGGAGGACGTTGAAGAAAGAATGCCACCTCAATCGGCACCCTGCAGAGAGACACATACAGCCGTAAGCAGCAGGGTGCTCGTGGTGACATCAGAGAATCAGCAAGCACAGAGGCGCTCGGCATCAACAGGTGAGAATGGTCTGGTCACATGATCTGCACGGATATAAACTTATCTCTGTCTGTAACATCTTTAATTATAACTATATTGGACTCACTTCTGTAACGTTGCACTAAAATCCATACTAATGGTAATAAATCTGTTATTAACTGTTAGATGAACTGTTCACTGTTGAACTTTTCACTTCAGCGTCTTTCCAGTCGGCCTTTGCCTCGATAAACTGGGCTTTTCTATTTTCCTTGAAAAGAATTTCCAATCAAGTTACTGCTCTAAAGGAAACCTCAATTACTCTGGTGCCCTGCCTGGGACCACTTTGATGGATAATTCTCTTTACGTAATCATCTTAAGATGATTAATAAACTGTGAGAGCCTTCTAAGAGGCGATTTGTTAGCCTCTCGTGGGTATTTCCCTCTGGAGTGGCTATAAGAGGCTTGACTATTGTCTGGTTCACCATCGGGGTCAACAGAGAACGCTAGAGATGGTATACATTACCTCAATGATGTCATGCCCCTCTCAAAGAGAGCTGGAAGGTTCATAAATTCAACCCTTCCTGACTAAGCTGAGGGAGAGTTCATAAACAGTTTATTGTCCAGAGAGGTTTGTGCTTCAGAGCGGTTCAGGGGACACATGCTATTTTTACCACATTGTAAAAATAATCACTAGCATCGGTAAGATCTCCCACACACATGCACCAGGATGCCTGCTTATGTGCACGTGTGCACAGAGGAAGACCACAGGTCTCCAGTAACACCTCCTTTAGAGAGATTCAGGCAGAGCATCCTGGCATCACAATAGCAGCATTAGCTCTGTCTTAAATGCTTTATACGTTGTCACAAATCTAGTTTCTTGTATATAGTAATATCCTCTAAAATCTGTGTCTATTATTATTTATTGGATAATCTGCAGGAAATGATCAATATTTTGGTTTTCTCATTTTGTTTCTCCTTTTGGGGGATTTAATTTCACACAGAGCTGAAACGCTGAATTTGACCATATCTATTACACCACATTGCAACAAACAAGAAAAACATGAAACAGGAAGTGTTGCCAAGTGTCTGGTTGGAGATCGAGCAGTGTAATCTGGTTAAAACCATCACGAACATGTAATGGCCGATCTTCCTGCATTTGGAACCAATTTCACAATGTCCGCTCTGTAACTGACAATGGAACCAACCGGCCAATCAGAGCGGAAACTGTTGTTGAAAACAGACCAGACTTCACCCCAAAGCGTTAAAAACCAGACCACAGGTTGGCCCCTGAAGCTGTGTTTTAGTTAGAACCATGAAAAATGGTAACAAGCTCAACATTTTCTATGACAATAACAAAAGTGGTGAAGAATATTGTGCACATTTTACATTTATGAGTGTCATCGAATAAAAGACGTACCTTCTTAGAGACATATGTCTTCTTTTCTGATGACGGTGCCCTACTTTTGTTAGGTACAGCTCTTCTGAGACCTGTGTACAAGCCTCTTTTCCTTTCAAGTGCATCAAAAAGCACCTGTCAAGATGCCATCAATGCAAACTTGAAGGTCTTTTGTCTTTTCACCACATTCAACCATTTTTTATTAATTTAAAGGCAAAGGCACAGGACTTCCAATCCTATAACTATGGCTGTAATATAGGTACAACATAGGTAGAAAAACATCAGTTATTGTGTGTGTGTGTGTGTGTGTGCGTGTGTTAAGACTGTTAAGATATAAAATGGATCTCCAGAATCTTCACTTCTCTGTCAGCAGGGGTTATTTGTGAGGGGGAATGCACTCAGAGGTCATTTGGAGCCAGGCCTGATCAATATTGCAACCTATTGACATTCATCTGGCCGAACACCCACCCACGCTCTCATGGCGTAAGGTGCACTGAAAGGGTGCTGTCACCCCCTTGTCCACACCCAAGAGCCCCATGCGGCATGCAGACCCCGTGGATCTCTACTAATCCAAGTGGATATCCTCCGGGGGGACGTGTCTGCAGCGTCTGACAGTGATTTCCATCATGTCCTGTAGATGCAGCTGCCACCTTCCTCAGCCTCCACTCCAACCATTCACGCATGCGACAGACAGACAGACAGACAGACAGACAGACAGACAGACAGTGCCACACTATCTGCTCAACCCCTAACTATCCAAACCCAAGTGTAAAGGCTCCTGCTCTGCACCTGCTTGGCCTCCCCCGTGCACGGAGGCCTGGGGAAAACAGGACACTGAAACCTATTAATAGGAATATTCAGACAGGCACCTCCAGGGGCAGCAACTGACAATCACCACTGGGGCTTTGGGATTAGAGGATTACCAGTGGTAATGGGACACAACAACAGCTATACAGATAGCTTCTTAGTGCCTGGATGTGTCTCTCCATGTGTCTTTAATCAAGAGAAGACAATATAATAACTAACTCATCTTTTTACATAACAAGAAACCACTGCTTAACGCCGTTAATGGTACAATAAATTTAATTAAAACAAAAATTCCAAATGTTGGGCTATGATGTGCTAAATACAGTTGAATCACATAAGTCACAAGGACGAATTCCTACCTGATGGTTTAATTAACTACTAATTTGGAATATTTATAGGGATCTGTCATTGTGTGTCGCGTGCGTTTTTATTTAGTTAAAAAAAAGGTCATTTTAATAAATGAAAGACACTTTAGATTGTGTCTAGGGATGGTTTTATAAACATCAGCCCAAAACAAGAAAAGTCAAGAAAAGAACTGTAATGTTTTTCTACTGTTCTTTGAAAACAAGACTTTTTTTTGCGCTGTGTAATAAAAAAAAGTGGCAACAGTTTATTGGAAACTTTATAGCTTTGCTCAGCAACACGATCAGCCCCGGGGAAGTGAGCCCCTATCTGGGGTAAAAAATAATCAATGGCTGACTTTAGGTAACCGTCAGAGTTGGAAACAGTCGGGGACTCGACACAGCGTGATTATTACTGTTTTGTGACCTGTAAGACATGATGTTATTGTCACATCAGTGATGTGTCTTTGGCATTAAAGTGAGCAGTGTTGCAACAAATGTACATTTATATTTATTTGTTTCTTTATTCCCACCTCTCATTCCTGTATATTTACGCCCAGAGTACCATAATGATAGTCTGTGGGCAATACGCTGAAGGAGAACAAATATATTTCTCACCACGGGGAATTCTATTTAGCTTTATGAAACCATGCACACAGGTGCTAACCTAATATTACGACGACTTGGGGGAGTGTTGTTTATTAACTTGCTAAGGAAAAAAATGTTTCAGAGGTGGGTGGAAGTAACTGTCAGCAAAGTGTAGGCGGGAATGCACAGTTGGAGAGAGGGAAACAGGCTCAGGGGCGGATGTGGCAACAGTGCTGCAATATCAATGCTGCTAAGGCGCCATGATGCTGGATCAGATCAGTGAGGCGGATCCGCCATGGAGGAACATGGAGGATGCGTCCTGAGTCCCTCTCAGCATGACTCATCTTAAATAAGCCCTGAGGACAGCGCCGCTGTCACTCAAACTGTTGTTCAATCAATGTGGCGTCAGAGGACACAGTTGATTATCGCTTTAATGAGAGAACTCAGATTGATTTCCATTGGTTTATAACGGTCCCCTATACCCCTGAGATCCAGTTTAATTTCTTGGTGTCCATTTACTCATAAAGCTGAGTCATAATATGGCACTTACTGGTGATTCATTGTTCCACTGAACTGGGCTGACGTGATTAAGTCAATTATGTGCGCGGTTCTAGGCAACAGAGGGTATAAAGCTGTAATGCATAAACAGGTTTTGAAGGGTTTTCTCGGCCACAAGTGTGATTCCTGTCATTTTAATCCGTAGAGTTAATTTCTGCTCAAAGTTTTGCATCCACAAACACAAAGAACCTAATTTTATGAAAGGAAATAGTAATTTTCCACCTGCTCAAAATTACTTGACTCATTTAATATACCAAAGCCTACTAAAGAGATTCAATAGACTTCAATAAGACCCAACAGAAAGGGTTCTGGGATTTCTTTTTATTGGATTAATTTAAAACCAGCACCAGTGAGGCGTTATTATATCATTCCTGTGGAAAATCATAAATAATAGCTACTGCTAAGAAATGAGAAGTAATGTTTTTATGATTGCAACTTCCATTGGGAAAACGTGAATACACCCTCCTTAAGGCTGATTTCAACAGTTTCTCTATGTCTTTGAATGTATGCAGATGATACGTTTTACTATCTGCTAGCTGTGTATCATCCAAATAGCATTTAAATAATAGAAGAGGTGTGTGTGTGTGTGTGTGTGTGTGTGTGTGTGTGTGTGTGTGTGTGACGCTGTGTGTTCCGATCTGAAGAAAATGTGAGGATTTTACTGGGAGTCATTCATTTCAAGGACTGGGGGAACGTGACTCCACCTAAATGATGAGAAACGCGGCTGACTGCACCCTCCACCTCATACCTCATATGCCTGTGAGCATGTGAGTAACCAGGACAACAACGGTCATCCTTCAGTTCCAATCAGCCCGCGCCGTAGCGCCGTATCACCCACACACCATTAAGTTCCTGTTTACAGATCTGAACCACCTCAGCCGGCTCGTCATGGGAAGGACTGTTTTAAATGAGTGACGTTTATGTTTGGAGCATCATTATTTTAGTCAGTGTCCACATCTTCTGGGACTTAAAGTCACTGACGCGTGTCCTATTTATGCGCAGTGAATATGGCCTGAATGCTGGTGGATTTCCACGTGTCTGTGCTCGCTCCTTCCCTGGAAGGAGTGTGTCGCACTGCTGCAACCTATGCTGCAGACGCCCAGCCAGTTAAGCGTACGCATCCGTCAGAGAGGTGATGGACTGCTGTGAACATGTCTCCCTACTCAGATCGTGCACCAGCTGTCTGTCTGTCTGTCTGTCTGTCTGTCTGTCTGTCTGTCTGTCTGTCTGTCTGATGCTGTTTGCTCAGACAAGGACCTGATGCTTTGAAGGCGGTTTTGGGTGGAAAACATCTGCTTTGGCAGCTGCGCCCTGAGCACACTGTGGAAGACTGTGGAAGAGTTTCATAGAAAGTAAATCTCTCTATATTTATTTATTTTAGAAAAGACATCCACCCACAGAGCTGGGTTTTATTGATTTTGTGTGCAGGTGAGAAGACGCAGGTGGCGCTTTGAGAACTGAGTGCGCGGTGAATTCTACTGAGTGTTGTGCCTCGTCCCAGAATAAGGATAGTCTGTGGATTTATACACCTTTATGAACTGTTTGGACTCACTTTTTCACTATTCTTTCCACGTCCGCTCACTTCATTCAGCTCAGCCGGCCATTTGACACGTGAGGAGAGGAAACGTTGCACCTTCCCCAGCTGCGGCGCATTGATGCGTCCTGACACGCGCACCGACGCGGGCGGGCTCGGACAGCGGCGAGGAGTGGCGGGACGCACCAGCAGCCACCAAACTCAGACGCAAATTCAAATGTCGCCCCGGTTCCTTTTCAAAGGCACCGTCATCTTGGTGAAGGAGCCGCGTCTCCGGATCAGGCGATTGATGCTGGCAGACTGCTGTCGCTGCCTGGTCAGCCTGGGGGGTCGCTCGCTGCGGCCATGGGAGAAGCCTGGAAGGGAAAGGATGTTTGTGCACGGGGTCATTTACACCTGACACAGAAGAGGCCAGAAAACAATACAATTACTCTCTATTTATATAACTTCTGTTACAATGCTCCCCCCCCTCCCCAACAAGCAACAGCGACAAGATAAGACTCCCTTTTAACAGGTCATAGTGGGGGGGGGGGACCCTCCTGCTGATGGCGAGCTGGGCAGAGAAAGAAGGGGGGTAGAGAATAGACATAAATCAGGCAAATATATTAATTACACAGCAATCAAAACTAGAGCTGAGAGGGTCAGTGGGGTCAGAGGTCAGCAGGGGTTGGCGATACCTGTAGATGGATACAGAAAGGGTCGAGGGGGGGGGGCGGGGGTAGATCACTATTTACTTTATTTAGAAATAAGATGTTAGTGCTCACATGATCAGTCTCATATCACAATTAACAGCTTCATATCTAAAAATTGAGTAGTGTTTAATCCTACAATGCTGTCCCTGATTAAGAGTTTTATAACTAACTAAAATAACTAAAATAACTAGTTACAGTGGGAATATTACCTTCACCTCCCTGTTAAAGAGCATTAAACAGTCTTCTCACACATGATCACGCTCCAGCGACACTCCGAACTATAAATCACCCCATTGATTCAGCTCCCCTGGCACGGCAGCCGACAGGCGATGAAGTTTGGACTCACTCATAATCTTATTATTGCTGTACTTCACTGCTCTGGACCAAGGCCAAGACATGGATTACACAAATAAAACAAGAGTCAGACAGGCCAGGGGAGGGCGGGGAGCTACCTGGAGCGCTCTGCTCGATGGTCCAGTATCTCTGTTGCTGAATGTCGCTGAGCAGGAAACGACAGTCCTTGACCTTTAGCTACAAACCTGGTGGGAGCTAAATAACATCATGGGCCTTAGGAAGAAAAAGTGTCGATATCCATAATGATGAACTATATCCCAATAGTTGAAGATATCGTTCTGTGCCTCTCTTGCCGAGGCAGCTGCTTGAATCTGGTGACTGGAGCAAGTCGTGGCAGTAATCTCTGACACCAGAGGTGAAGGTTGCTGTCGAGATAAAGAATGACTCTCTCGTAGCTCGGCTAGCCTGTCGGACCTGCGAGGCGGCTGATGCGAATGCATCAGTCAATGGTGGAGAAGGAAGACAGCCGCTTCCAGGTTGGGAAGGGGTTTGACCTGCTGAGGGTGCGTTTTGGATGGAAACACAAGGAAAGACGAAGATGTCGAGTGGATGAGATGATGAGTGGGAAATCTGCTGCAACAGAAAAGAAAAAGAAATCCAGTTGGGATGCGTCTTTTTTCAGTGTTTTGGGACCAAATTTAAGAGACTCCACATCCGGAAACACACATGCTGTCTGACTGGACCAAATATATGTGGGGTGAAATCTGAGGGATGATTTAAAACCAGATGTGTGAGGCCAGCTGTCGATGACACAGAGTGTACATTGATGCTAGCTTGAAAGGTTAGAGTTGCTTTGTTTGCTGTTGCAGTCTGGTGGTCACAGCTCAATCAGCCCAGATTCTATCTCACTGCCACTGCTGAGGACCGGAGATTCACTAAGACACTCCTAATGGATATCCTTGTCGCACGGCGGCTATAAATTAATGTTACTCCTTCCCGTGCTCTCCTTCTGTCCCTCTTTATTCGCTCCATTCCTGCCTCGCCCTCACGCCACTTTGGTTCCTGAGCATTTTTCATCCGCTCCCCGGGGCCCCCGTTTTGGTCTCCGACACTGCGTGGATAACGCAGAGTGCTGGGGAGGGCACGACCTTTAGATGGAAGGCCGTCTCCTGGGAGGTTCCATGCTCTGACTGGTACAACCACATTTCTAGGATAGTGAGGGTGGAGGATGCTTTTCTGGAGAACAGGTGGATACAGGTAAATCCCACAAGCTCAGCACTCTCGGGAGATGCAATCTGTGTGCTCATCAGAAAAGGATAGAGCGACACACTCATTTCGTACATCTGTGTGTGTCTTAGAAAGATACAAAAGGACCACTCACATTACCCATCTCTTCAGTTTTTAAAGACCAAATCTGACACATGCAAATGCTTCGCAAAGCATGTAGACTAATGTACAAACGGGTGCATGGACAAGCCTGATGAGGGCCCCAGGACAGCCCTGCCTTGCTGGATGTGGGCCTCGAAACCAGCAGAGGGTCTGAAGGGATGTGCTGGGAGACTGACCGAGGGTTAACTGACCTGGCCGGTGGACAGTGATTCACAGACAGCGCAGCTCAGCTCGCCTCTATATTTAACTTCTTTATGTCCTGGGGGAGATCAGGACAGATGAGAAATGGCATCGCCAAACATAGCTCAAATTACAGACTGTATATTTTCATAAAGAGCAGAAAAGGGTACAGGGTGATTTGCCACAGCTTCAGCTGCAGTAACTTATCCTGACCACACGGCATCCTGTCAGACTCGTGCCAGAAAGTGTGGCACCAGCGGCCTAAAATGAGCTTCACTTAAGCTAATCGTATCATATAGATATCATCTGCTTCAAAAACACGCTATCATAGATGGTGCATAATAATAATAATAAGAAGAAGTATGCTTCAGCATCCTTTCACCAGGATCCTCATCACTAAAGTTCAGCTCCTTCAGTCCAAGGTAGTTTTCTCTGTCAACTGGACTGGGTTTCTTCTCTTGAAGACGTTTCGCCTTCTATCCAGAAGGCTTCTTCAGTTCTGAAATCGCTGGGGAGAGAGCTTGAGAATATATAGCCCCTGGACCATTTGCATGCTAATGATCTGGGTGGTCACCTGAGAGTCGTTAGCAGGGTCGTTGGTCGGGTCGTTGACCTAGTTTCTGTTGAGATGTCTCCCCTTTGTCTGCTGGGTCACATGGTGATGAGTCACTGGGTCTCCTGGAATGGTGTGAATGTTTGTTTTGCTGTTGGAAGGAGTGGAGGACTGCATTGTATGTGGGTGATAGGAAGTGCCTCAGGCCACCACCCCTGTTTAAGGATGGTTTCTCCAATTTAACATGGATAGCTTCCTTGACCCCCCTTTCGAACCAGCGGTCTTCTCTGGCCAGTATCCGTACTTGGCTGTCCTCGAAGGAGTGCCCACTCTCCTTTAAGTGTAAGTGGACTGCTGAATCCTGACCCGAAGAGGTGGCACGTCTGTGTTGTGCCATTCTTCTGTGTAGAGGTTGTTTGGTTTCCCCAATGTACAGTTCCTTGCATTTCTCCTGGCACTGTACAGCATAAACAACATTACTTTGTTTGGGTCTTGGTGTCTTGTCCTTTGGGTGTACTAACCTCTGTCTGAGGGTTGACAGAGAAAACTACCTTGGATACAATGACCTGGATGACTGAGAATTTACACAGACATCAGCTCCTTCAGGTTTCTTCTTTTTCCCCCTAAAAGGGTTTTAGGTTTTTCCTGCCGTGGGTCTAAGGACGGAGGATGTGTAGAATGTTCTCTAAGTACAATAAACTTGAACTTAAACTTGAGGGAATAATGAACAGGAGTAATGAAATCGTGATGACACCTCCCGCCCAAATATCCACATACAGAACGCCACTGTCGGACCTCGTTCCACAGACGCTCAGAGATCTCCTCGTGACTGGTGGACACGTGCGTCAGCCCTAATGTCGACCGGGGGTCTTTGCCGAATCTGAATGTCAGTCGGGGTGACACAGGCAGTCACATTTACATGCAGCGCGTCCGGCCGCTGAACACATCGCTGAGTCACATGCCCTTCGAGAGGTATTGTTCCCTCTGTCTGTTTGGAAACCATCTCTCCAGGGATGTGACCTTCTCTGCTGACAACGATCCTGACCTTTGCCTACCGTGTGCTCCATTAAAGATAAATACTGTAACTACAGCAGCGGATCACAGGATTCCATGTTTACGGGATGCAGGCCATGTGTCCGTTGCTACTCGGTACATTGTGGGTTTAGGTTGAACTCTGGGTCGGATCCACATTTGAGTCCATTTCTGTACATGTGCACAGGCTGACTGAAGCGTCATTAAAGTATTTGTTTGTTTCACTTGGACATCCAGATACATTTGGGATCATCTGACACCGGGACGTTTAGCTAACCACCCAGCTAATCGCGTATCTCGTGAATACGCTGACAGATTTATCTTCTTCTTTTCAGCAAATCACAACTATATCCAGAAGTCTGAACAAGAAGTGTTGCTTTTTTTCTTTTTAAAGAAACAACAACATACATTTAGAAACTATAGCAACTAAAAAGTGCACATAGGGCAACAAATATTGGCCAGATAGCAGCCTGGTGACTGTAAATGTAATGACCTTTAAAGATGGAAGGGAGACGGCTGGTAGAAATCAGAACCCCTGTGATGAGGACAAATGGTTTCTTTCTGCAGACTGTGGCTGCCACGGCTGCACTGGCTGGCTCTTTGCACCAGGAATGGTGGGTTATGGGAATGGGAATGGGAATGGGAATGATCTGCCATGCAGGTGTTCAGGGCTCCTTCCCAGGTGGCCTCTGATTGATCGGCAGATTCCCGCTCTCGCCTGCGCAGCCCTCAACGCTCCAGATCCTGGTGGATAAGCATTTTCCGAGCAGCCCGTCTTGACCTTTGCACAGTAATTAAAGAGCCGCAGCTCGCTAGGAACAGCTGAGAGCGACGCCGGACCCCGGCTGACCCGTCCAGCTCTCAGAGAAATCTGCAGACCCTCGGGCCCAATATTGAGCGGGCTTCCGCTCGCATAAAAGATAACGAAATGATGAATCTGCAGAGAGTAAAGGTTGAGGTTTTTAGCATCGGCCCAGTTGAAAAGGAAAACCGCATTGGCTTTGAAGGGCGCCCTGAAAAGAGAGGCAGGGAAAGGTCTTTTGGGTCTCCGCTCTGACAGGCGTGACCCCTGCAGCTCCCGCATGAGCTTAATCAGAGAGTTTTACACTCCACGTCTCCCTCTGACCTTTTGCGGAGGACGTCTGACACGATTGACTGGAACCAGAAAAGACTCTTAATTGGTTGGGACCGTTGATTTTTTTTTTGTAATCTCTCTGCAGATCTTTTAAGACATCCGCCTGAGACGTGTTAAATATGATTTGCTCTGTATCCTGATTTTTGTGAATGAGCACCGTCCCTGGGTTAAACTCTTTTGACCTTAAAGTACAAAGGGGGAGTTTATACTCCACCTCTGATGAAAATGTTTGGTCATTTTTACTGATTTTTGAAAGATTTTTTGCCTAAAATGTCAGAAACAGGCCTTTTTTTTAACCAACAGGGGGTGTGAGGTGCTTTTTGTTTGTTGAAGAATCCTCAATCCTTTTGACGGTTTGAAACTGGACCACTTAATAGCCCCAAGAAGGGTAAAATTGAGTAAAGTTTATAATTACATTTTTTTCCCTCGTCCAACTGGTTTTCGCATCAATACAGATTTTAGTTTTTTCCTTTTTCTGATTTTGTCCCCCTGCTTCCACCTACTCTGATAATTACAGACTTTAGGACATCAGAGTCGGTGGGATGGACAGAGTTACGTCTATTTATTTATTATATCTACCATCATAAATCCACTTTGGTAACATTTGAAACAAGACTCTTCCTGTTGGGTGATTTTTGATGCGAGCACCAAATAAATATAGTTCCAAAATCCCCACGCTCCCCACCCTAACGTATCAGGAATATTGTTGTGGGCGGTTTTAATGTCCATGTCTCTGGTTTGTTGACATCGAGGCGATTGGGCGGAAAGCAGAGCGAGATATTCAGCCGGGGCCGATGACCTTGGAGGACTACGCTCTGGCAACAGATCTGCTTCCTGCATTGATTTTTATTTCCGTGGCCGGGTTGTCCGGGTCCCTGCCCTCCAGTCACAGCTCCACTGCCATCAAGGTTAGCTGAGGAGACAGGGAATTAGTTCTTGTTTCTGTCATTAAAATGTGGGAAAATGGGGTTATTGAGTGAAGTCTGCAGGGTGTGCAGAGGTTTCCAGCTGCAGACACATGTGATGCTCATTCTTCCCAGATTCTTGCTGAACATCTGAGCTTCCATTAATAAACACCGATTTTAAATGGGAAGGCTGTAAATGACACTTCAACCATGGATCAGTTGCTGCTGTTAGTGGTCATTTCAGGAGAAAAACACACTTAGGAATTAAAGAATGTTGGGAAAAAACATTTAAATCCATTCACAATGTCAAGTTTGTAATCGTTTTCCAGGTTTTTAAGGATTCAATGGTTAAAAAATTCAAAATGTGTACTTGAAGAGGCAACATTCTGTCCTTAACAACCTTCAGTCATAATAGGGAACCACAGGTTGACAACAGGCAGAACTCTGAGCTGGTGGAGACCCAAAGAAACATAATGGGAGACAAATTGAGGGTAATGTCTGGTTTAATCCAGCAGTGGCAAGACTGACCTATCTCTGACCCTCCTGACCTCACGATGCACCCGTACCCTAAAAAGTGTGTGAGTACATGAATATGTGCTGTATTTACTTTCCTCCTCGGTGGCTCCGCTCCCTGATGTTTAGTTTTGAAAACTGCTTATTGATTCATCTTCACGCTTCAGAATCAGTCAAAACACAATTGGCCAATAACACGATCGATGGGTTTTAAACCATGTCTATTACAAACTGAGGTCTGTTATTGAGTCTTTGAAATGGCCTGTTAAAACCTCAGCAGCACTGGACACGAGAGCAGGGTGTTGGCATTTGAAGAACAGGTTTGATGGGGGGGGGGGGGGGGGGGGGGGGTGTTGGACTGAGGTTGTGGCCCTGATTTAATTATAGAAACCAAAGAATGAATGTAGTGTTCCGCCCCCAAGATCATCTATTTATTGATTTATTTATTTGTTTGACTGACCAACAGACAAACAGCTTTGTTTAGATCCAGACAAACCTTGTGTCTCCATCCACCACCAGTCTTTTATTCGAATGTAGCATTTATTTATCCACTCCATGAAATAAATCTTTATACTGCGTGACTCGCAAAACCAAACGAAGGAATTAGAATTCTGCCCAGTTTATTCAACAGTGATAGTTGTCTGTGTAAATTCTCAGTCATCCAGGTCATTGTATCCAAGGTAGTTTTCTCTGTCAACTGGACAGGAAGAAACCCAGTCCAGTTGACAGAGAGAACTACCTTGGAAACAGTGATAGTTTGATGATAAGACGTCCACTGGATCCTCCATCACAGCCGAGTTCTGCGGATATGCCGCCATCTAGCGGGCACATTTGAAAAGCACAGATGACTGCAGGACAAATGGGGAAATGACTCAAACATTTGGAAAAGAGGCTTTTTATTATTATTTTATTTATTCAATTTTATTTTTTTCGGGTGGTGGTGGGGGTTCTATTACGGCCGCATTAAAATGTGATTTTTTTAAAAGTAATTGAATAGTCTGTGTATGTTTTTTTTTTTTTCTTTTAAAAAAAGGTTTAAAAACAAAACCCAAAATCGAGCCGAAAACACTACGTTTATTCTGTTTTAATTTTGTTTTTTAAATGAGGGGGGAGTTTCAAGGTTAGTTTTGTTTGAGAGATGTTCTGATATTGAACCTAACACGGACCAGGTGTTACAGAAATATCTGCGAGCCGCCAGGGGGCGATGTTGCCATGGTGTAAATTTGATGGTCCGAGAGAAGGTAGAAGAAGACGCATCCCGAAGCAAACGTTGGAATACTGCTATCATAGTTATTATAGGGATGCAGGATTTTTGTGCGCATTGTAAATGACTATAGTGAAATACAGTGAGTTCACACGATTTAAGTGTAATCGTATTCTAAATTTGAACTGAACATTAAAGGGAAAGTAAAGCGAGGCTCTTGGATGTTTTACGCCATTAACGTAAGAATTCTTCTTCTCCTCTTCTTCCACTGCGGACTATCAAATGCACACTGGGACCACATCGCCCCCTGGTGTCGCAAATTCTGAAACACCACCAGTATTGACTTCATTTGTTTTGCCACAAATTTTCTGTGAATATTTTTCCTGTGACAGACAGAAAGACGTATTTTTTTTCTGTTACAGGAAAAACATTTCTTTCGATTTTCAGATTTTGATTTGAAATACACGAACTATACACAGTCTGAATCTAAGATATGTCTGTATGATGATTAAGTTGGACTGTTTCTTCTTTCAAACCCAACCTTTTCTTATTGTAAACTCAAAATTCCAGATTTAGATTTGTTTTACCTGTATTTATCAAGATAGATGTTATGAGACTGTCGCATCGTGGGACAAAACGAGAAAAGCTGCAGTTTTAATGGAAATACGTGTCACCAGTAGGTGGCAGTAAAGTATCGGGGCAGCAGGTTGCTTATTGAAACACTTTATTTAAAACAACATACACAACATGATGTTTTCTTTTATAATTACTTGACTTGATCAGCATCAAGTGTAATGTGATGACTGATGTAGTTATTACTGGTTACAAGTGCAATTAAATTCAATTTGGAATGTAATGTTAATACTGTTAATGCGATAAATAATTGATAATAATAATTTTAAAAAAAACTACAGTACGTAATCTATCTTGTAGGGACATAACAACGTACATATTTTTTTTCCTTAAAAACATGTAACTAAAAAACTAAAATGTAACTAGTGCGCTTATTTATGCAGTGCAATCATGTTTTCTATAAATGGGTGATTAAGAAAAATTACAAACCGACAAAATTTCACACTCTAATGTTCGAAGAGATAAAGGAGAGATTTTTATTTGGAAGATTTTGGATTTCTGTGTCCAAAATGTCGTAACTTAAAGCACTTTCAGCATATGAACAGCAGAGGGCGCTAGAGTCACAACCAGGACACCCGGAACATTACAGAGGGATTTAAAAATACACCAGTGGGTTTAATCGTAAATTATGCTCAGATTCACGTAAAATACTAACCAGGCGCTCTTCAGACCTCCAGGCTCCAGTTTATAGCACCTACATAAAGCCCACACTCAGACCTGATAAGATGGCCACGCAGAAAAGAATAAATCTTCATGCTGAGTAAACACAATTACACTGAACACTTATTCCAGTAAAAAATTCAAACTTTATCCAATCAACAGAAACTCCCGAATAAACCAGCTGGGACACATAGAAATAAAACCTGGCAATCCTAAGTGCCTTTGTTGGGGGGGGGGGGGGGGGGTCATCTGATCTCACCTTGTTTATAATAAGCTGCACAGCACACATAACGTCACCTGCGATCATGCACAGAATATATGCTGAGAACATGTCCTGAGCATTAAAAATGAAGCAGGAAATGGCGTCATCACTGTCAGTGCAGCGGCAGAGGTAGGCCTGGTGTGTGTGTGTGTGTGGGGGGGGGGAGTGTGTGTGTGTGTGTGTGTGTGTGTGTGTGTGTGTGTGTGGGAGAGTGTGCAAATGTGTGTTTGTGGAGGGTTGGGGAGGGCAGCGTGGTCACAGGTGACTGTCATGTTTAATAATGATTATCACCACGCACCTGCGCCCCCGCGCTAATTAACTGGACGCATATGCAAATGAGTCCCGTTTCTTCTCCTCCTTTTTTTTTTAAACAGCTTGCGGAGTGGCAGTGAGCGGTTGTTGAGCTGTTGGATCTGATTAGGGTAATGAACGGTCAGCGATGGAGCCCCCCCCCCCAAAAAAAACAGATTAGATAAAGGAAAAGGAGGATATTAATGTGAAAGTGGAGGAAGGAAATAGAGGAAGCCAGAGACAGAGCGATATCACCAAGGAAACATGATGGGATGAACGAGTGGCCTTTTGATTGGGGGAGCAGGATGAGGGATGGAGACGGAGGGGGGGGGAGGCGATGGCGTGTCGTGCGTATGAGGGGATGCTGAGCGGCACGTTCGGAACGCTGGTGTTCCTCCCCAGTCGGGACAGGACCACATAATGGAGGTGGGCGTCGTGCTGGGTGGGTTTTGTTGGCGTTCTCCGTCCTGGTCAGAATCTCTGCTGCGCCCCCGGTGCTCCAGGGAGGGTCCGGGTGGACAAAGCAGAAAAGCAGGTGGGGGTTTGAACCTTATTCTTTTACACGGATGCATTCCAAACACGCGTTCTCTGTCTCCACACTGTGATGCATATACACCTACAGTACCTCTAACAAAGCAAATTGCAGTTCATCCAACTTGATGGCCCCAATCTCAGCTGGGGGAGGCGAGCTCGTCGCTCACACAGATAAGGGTGAATTAGGGTCTCGCTCTGGGTTTTAAATTTCAATTTAGCCTCCGGCACCAGAGCCATTAGGGGCCTCATCTCGGACTTGGTCCACAGCATTCTCTCCTTTTCTTCCCCTCCCACCAAACGCAATATTGTTTTATTAACTGTGCAGTATGCTGGAATGAAACTCCTACAGCTTCATTATCTCACATTAAGTTCATATTAAGGTTATTTGCGATCGGAAGACCTCTTATTTAAGAGCGTGCCCCTCATCGATGCGTCTGCAACGCCGCGTCGCCGCACGGCCAGCTGCTTCATTAGGATGGGTAGAAAAGGGAGTGCGAGTGTAATTGCAAGTTGATAATGTGCCCGGGCAGGCAGAATGACCACGGAGGCTCTCGGCAACAGAGCGCGAAAAAGGGAGGGAACGTTGTGCAGGTGCAAAGTCAAAAGGGGACTGCGAGACTGAGGGTGTGGGATCTGCTTCGGGATGGAGTTGTCATTAAGATCTCCTGTTTAAGGACATTAAGGGGAAAAATGCACTCGCCAAAAAAATGAGGCCAAGAGAGCAGCAGGTGTGAAAACGCCATCACATGATGGCGCTGATCGCAGGTTTCAGCTCTTTCTCCTGAACCGGCCGTTAAAGGTTGGAGCAGCGATCATTTGCCAAAACTATTGCTCCCTTCCAGCAGCTCCTCTCAGGAGAGGACAGTAAAGCCCCGTTAGCTTAGGCCACCTACTGCCCAGACGCCCCCTACCGAGTGGGAACCTACCCCCAAACCAAAATAAAGGTGGTTCAACCAATCACAGGAAGGCGAGGAAGGTGTTGGTCAACGGCTGTAGGTGACGGTTTAAGTCAGTTCCTTGGTCGATGCTCCGGTTTGTGTGAATAGACGAGGATCTGCCCTCCGCTCAGTCCTGCTAACTGGCGAATAAAGATGATATCATTTCTGGGTATAAGGAGGCCTCTACGTTCAGCGCTCTCAACGTGACCTGTCAACTGCCTGCCCATTTAGTCCGGGGCCGCTCAAGGCTTCTGCTTTCTGACCAAAGTTTTTCGGAACAGAAAACGGGAGTCGACTGAATTGGAATAACCGATAGAAACGGAGGATTCGCTTCAAAATGGAAAGTCATTCTTTTCTCAGAGGTTTTTCCAGTTCATGGTATTTTACTTGGCATCCTAGCATTGATACCACGTGCCCCCTATTCAATATCTGCTCCATGGCTTTCCCTGTAAATCCCTGCAACAAGTTTAAACGGTCATTTTCATAAGGCGATACCTGTTGGAAGCGTCCAAGGCCAAAGAAGATAATCCAACTCTTCTGAAGCTGAAACTATTTATCTACACAGTCACACATAATACCGCTGCACCAAGAGGTCAACCCCCGTCACATTTTCCCTGCACAGGTTAGCTCAGTTTACCCCACTCTGGGGTTTTTGGTGTAGCCTGTGTTCCTGAGCCAAGCTAGTAATGGTGGCAGCAGGGGATGCCTGCCAATAACGCATGTGCATATGTGCGTGGATGCACGTGAGTGCGTGTGTGTGTGCACGGGAGTTGGAAAACTGAGCACGGGGGACTGGGAAGGGGGAGAAGAGAGAACATGTGGTAGTAATCTGCTTGTTTTACTGTCTGGATCTGGTGGTGAAAGTGTTGGGCAGGGGCTACAAACGGTCTGGATCGTGTCAGAAGCCGCCAGAGTCGGGTTACCCTAACAGACCCTACACTGACGGAGAGTACAGTGTGGGGGGGGGGTGGTGGTAAACAGGAAAGTGAAGGATGGGACTGGAAAGTGAGGTGGTGGACCTGTCAGAGCCAGCCTTCTGTCTCATGCCCTCCTAAACATGATTGTCTTTTCTCTCTCTGTACTTGTTTGTGATACCTGTGTGTGTGTGTGTGTGTGTGAAAACTGTGGGCCCTCCTGCTGCAGAAGACCAGCACTTGAACCAGGTCCAGCTATGAAAACAAATGGCCTTGACTCTGTCTTCCCCTTCATCCGATTTTCAACTTTTTTTCCCCTGGATGTTGGGCATTTAATCAAGTGGGGGGGGGGGGGGTAATCAAAACCAGAGGAAGGCTTCTAAACCTTCAACTATCTCCTCCCTCAACCTAAAGCTCTGCTTCTCATTTGGCTCTGACCTCCAGGACCAGACTTGTCCACTGAGCCCCAGCCATGTGGACATAGTCCTGGAAGGGGGGGGGGGGTTGGATTGCTTTGACTTAGCATAAGGTTGCAGTATGTGTTTTCATTAGCGTGTGCGCGTATCAATCCATATTCTAAGACACTGTGAAATGAAATGTCAACAAAACCTCTTCAACTGTAGAGCATAAAGCACGAGATGAATAGAGCTCAGGAATGAGGGAGGAGAGGGGAGAAGTGAAGAGGGGAGACAAGGAGAGGAGCAGGGAGGACACAGGAGGCACAGCGAGGTCAAAGTGGCTTGAGGTGATAAGTCGCCTGCCGAGGAATTAATAGGAAGCAGATGGTGCTACCTTTACTTAGGGGTGTACATACAGGGGGAGGAATCTGGCAGCGGGGTCTGTTAATGGTCGGCAGGCCGTCTCCCCTGTCCTGAGGAGGATTTAGCACATTCCTGCCGCACTGTGAGCTGGGAGTTATCGGAATGGCAGAAGTTTGCTGTCAGAGAGGAGGCTTTAACACGGCAACATGTGTCTTTCAGCCTCGCACAATAAGCCAAAGGCTGCCGAAGGTGAAGATGTTTGCTATTGTTGCCTCGAACGCCCAAGGTTCATCCTTAATGAATGGATGAATGAAAGCATTTCAGCAGGACTCGTACGGTTACAGAATGCAACGTGTGTGTGTGTGTGTGTGTGTGTGTTTTATTATTCCATTTGCCCAAAGCTAAGTCTTTCTGGGTTGTAGATAATTACAGTGAAGGCTATTTTCTTTCTTATTCTAAGAATACCAATTCAAAACTAAAGTGGGTTTTACAGCAGTTATGGTGTTGTGCAAATAATTCCCCTTCTTACACCTCTGACCTTTAAATACCACCATATATGACGCACAATGTAGCTTCCATAAAAATGCTTTGAGCAACAACCTCCATTGTTGGACTGAGGATTTCTTCTTTCCCTAATCTCCTAATGAAGAGATAGTCAAATAAAATACCATTTTGCATACACAAAACAGTTATCAACGCCAAATAAAAAGATTTATTCAAGAGCCCCGTGCAACGCACTTGTGGTGTCTTCCTCAACTTGACCTCAGCCAGGTTATTTCTATGGATACAAACCAAAGGGATCTGAGTGGGCCCATCACTCTTATCACTTTAGTAATAATGGCCGTCACATAAAAGATGACCCAGTGAACTCCACAAATGCCAAAGTGGCCCAATTAGCCACTATGCATTTCATACAATTTGCAAAGGGCAAATGTTCCCAAGCTGTAATTATGTACTCACATTGCCCACCTCAGGTGACCCGCCAACCAGTCTTGACGTTTGTCCGTTGCAGAGGTCGCCATGACAGCGCCGGCAAAAACACAAAGAAAAATGAGCCACGGGGTCTACAATTGTGAGTGTAATTGGTCAAGTTGAGCTTGTTACCTAGTAGCGGGTGCATAATGGCGAGTGCTGATTGTGTGGTAAGATGGACGGGGAAATGTCACCGTGGGGGCTGTGTGTGGGATGAAAACGGTTGCGTCTGCTGTGCACGATGCCTGTTGCGTCGCCATCGATTAGCACCCGACCTGTGTCGGCTGATGCATATTTTAAGGAAATTAACATCTCTGTCTCGCATCGTGAAGGTGCAGAGTTCCTGTCAGGGCTCGTCGGCTTGCAGTTGCGTATTTACAGCAGCACATTCCTCTTTTTCTACAGATTAAGCAGCTAAAATGTAGCAGCAAACTAAAATGTAGCTACCATTTGTGAGATATCGCGGCCTTTGGGAAGCCCCGGTCCAGCTGGTTCTCACTGCTCCCAGGCTTTATGCTGGGTTAAGCTATCAGCTTCTGACAGTAGCTTTAGATTTAGTGTAAAGACAAAACAAAAATACCTTCCATCAATCTTCCAAAGCCCACGTTGACAGCAAATCAGCGCGTCTTCCAAGATGCTGAACTATTCCCGCCGCCGGCCGAATCTCCCTCGGAAATTATAGCCCTGGTGTCAGAAGATATCTCGGTACAGGTTGTAACACATACTTTCCGAGTGTTGTTTGAAGTCTTCAGAGATGATACGGCGTTATTATAAATGTACCTAGAACATTTCAGTGAGATGACCAGTCTCGCCGTCTTCATGCTGAGGTCCAACGGTGCTCAGGAGCTCCTTAATGTCTCCATCGCCTGCACCTGACCCCACGAGCCAGCAGTGGCCAAATTTAGTTTGGAAACGTGCCACCATGGGAGAACCGACAGGCCCATTAATCAGCAGGAGGTCCCCCCACGACACACTCATCCTACAGGTCACAGAGGGAGAAGCTAATGTGCAGAAATCCACACGTGCACGTATGAACACACATGAAACGGAGCCCAACACACACACTGACTAAACAAATGAGTTCTGACTCTTTCAAAGAACCATGACAGCCTCTCCTTCCCTTTTCCACAACCATCCAAAATCCTCCATCACCTTTTTCTTCACACACACACACACACACACACACACCCACACACACACACACACACACACACACGCATGCGCGCGCACAGCGTCTTGGCCCTCCATCACTCCCAGTCTGATCCAGCCTTGTATCCATGCTCTCTTTTCTCTCTCTGAGCCAGGGTTTCTGTCAGCCTGGGGCCCCTGTTGTAGGGGTTATCCACACACAGCTACCCTTGGCTCCGGCATGTGGCTCTCACACACACACACACACACACACACACACACACACACACACACACACACACACACACACACACAAACATAAGCACAAACACTGGCTTTAACCTTCAGGAACTCGCATAATACAAAAAAATAAAAATAAAATACAGGTGGGGAGACCATTTGCAAAACATCAAAACATGAGAGATTGATTTCTTGGATCTGGGCTAAAGAAGCCATAGTTGGATAGACATGAAGTGGAAAACAAAAAAATCCGAGTTGAATATATGTGGTGTGAGTCACGTTCATTGCGATGTCCATTATCATGTCTGAGGTGAACTCTCGGTGTTCGGGCCTCTGGGAATATGCACACAAAGCTGTAAAGTGTCCGTCTGTGGCTGCAGAATTCCTCGCCTCACCTGTTCGTGGTGTGAAACTGCGGCGGTCCGTTTGAAGAGGCAGCGTAATTGACTTGCAATCGGCGTTTGCTATCTCGCAATTAACACTCAGTCACAATAAGATTGGAGGCTGTGACACCGACAGGAGGCATTCATTGGTCAATGTCCCCGAGGTTTGCAAAGTTACTGACGACGGCGTCTGATAGCTGGTGCACATTTATATGCAGTGTCACTGGTGCACTTATCCTTTCTAATGTGGAGCTCTGCGGGGAGATGAATGGTGGGATTGTGCTAGATTAATGAAGGTTACCAAAGTCCCCAGATGTTTCTGCGGTAATTAGAGGCCTTTGTTTATCAGGAAAACAAGTCACATCAAGAGCGAAGCATTCATTACAATTTTTCATAATCTTAATAATTCAAGTGTAGCTGCTTCATTTTGTTCCCAATTTATCATGCTAATGTTCTGAATAAATCTGCATAATATCAGGAAGGCCCGTTGGATCAGCCCAAAAATAAATAATGATCATTTTTGAACTTGTCTGCTTTGTGCAGAAGGAACCAGCGGGTCAAAGTGGGCCAGGCGATCATCCAAAACGAGCGCCGTTCTATAGATTTGCCCCCACGCATTAACCCCTACTCAACTACTCAGGGACCGTTTTCTGCGTTCTAATTTAGCAGCATTCAAAAGTCTTCTTGACGGATATAAACAATAAACAGCACCAAATAACTCAGGTGAACCTCCGGAGCGGCTGTTCAAACGCCGTTTCCTCTTTAAGGTAGGTGGCGATTGGGGTTCCCGCGAGGCGTCTCGGGTCAGCGTCGGGAATCGCAGGGTTATCGGGACGGAGCAGGTCGCATTTTGTCTCGCCCCAGTTGTCCTGTTAGGAATCAATTGGAGATCACGCCGTGTCTTTTTGCAGTAGGAGGTCAGTCGGTACTGCGGCGTAAATATTTCATCCCGGACTCACGTCAAGGGGCTTTTAAAGATGTGTGCTGGACCATGCTCTCCTCTTACTGCCCCCCAAAAGTGACAGGGCTTGTGTTTTAGCTCACTTCAGGACCAGGTTAAATCAATTACAATCTATTATTCATATGCCACTGCAGTGACCTCCCTGAACGTCCCCCCATCATTTCAAAAGGAACCTGCAGTCAACTTCGGCTCCTCAGGGTTTTTTTTTTTTTACAAAAATACAGGAAAGAAGGGACCTTCTTTTTAATAACGCAGGCTTTGTCAATCAAATTGGTGCTTGAAACACTTGGAACAGCCCTAACCCTAACAACCTTATTATGGCCCCCAAATGATGGCAGAATTAGATTTCAAGGGTTTTTTATGGTGCTGGCCACACGTGCCGCATGCAGCCCATACTTATTTTGTAGAAAATGAACTCCACACTTCGCAGATGAGTGCCGCCTCTTTTAGGCAGGCCCATCTTCACCGCAGAGCCGAACAATGACCCTCACTGCGCTCCTGCGTCGGTGCACGGGGACCTTCACCGGCTTGGCAACGCAGCGAGATGGATTTTTTTTAAATGGCGGACAGCAGCAGACTGTTTCATACGATGACGAGCACAGTGGAAGCAGAGAAGTGATTAAGACCTGTTCACGTTTAATCACCCAGCACCTTCTCTCCGGCTCACCCAGCTCTCCCACCCACCCCCCCAAACTGTCAACTTATTTGGCCCTCTTTCTCAAATGAAACAGCCTTTTTAGACATGAAAGTGCATGAAAATGGTAGAGAGGCTAATAAGAAGGAAAGCAAACTGGGGGAAAGAGAAGTCAGAATGGTTTTGAAGTGGTTCGCCACATTAGCCGGCTTCCCTTCCGACCTTCCAATTTAGGCAAACACTACATTGGCTCGGAGACGTGCTGAGCTTGTTTATTTATGGAGGAGAGCGTACAGCTGGGAGGAAAAAGGTAGAGAAAGAGAACAGAAATGGTGATGTCTGTGCAGGTACAGGAGGTACTTTTGCTTTAGGTTGTTTTTTGGATGATGGGTTTGGCAATACTTTAATAAGGGCCATTCCACTAAATTAGGACCAAAGTCATTTGGTTCTGTTTGATTAATGGAAGCTCAGGTGAAGGAAAACAATCAAAGTCTTTCCTTATTCCGTCTTCTGGCCCTTTTGTCGACCGTGCGACACAGATTTCCTTCAGTTTCATCGAGCCTTTCAACACAAGGGCAAATCCACAGAGCTCCATCAGAGCTGCTTCATCCTGGGAAGGACTTGTCATGCACAGATCTGCAACGGATCGTGTGGAGAACTGGTCAACGCTTTGCTTTCATCCCCCTCAAACTCGACCTTCTGCCTCACAGCTTTGCTCCCGATGCCTCGAGTTTGACGTAAACTTTGGTGATCAATCGTGGACCCGTCCCAGGATCGTAGTTGAGTTTCTTGGATTTACTCTCCCTTCTCTGTTTCCTTTTCTCGCTCTGGTCTTGTGTCCCAAACATTGGCTGCGACTGATCAAAGCTCCCACAGACTGTGCGAGCTGTGTTCGTCTCCCTTTCATGTTCATTTTCACATCTCGCTTTGTCTTCAGCATCTTCTTAACCCGGTGCCTCACACGCGTGTGAAAGATAGCTGTAAATAAACCCTAAATCAAAACGTGTTATTTTGAGGACGTCGCGCTCTGCAGCGATAAACATGCAGGTGTTTTCATGCCTCAGCCCCCCACCCCCCACCCCCCCCACCCCTCCCACCCTCGGGTGTCAGACAACAACGGTAAATGGACTCGCTTAAGATGCCGCAGCACATCAGCCAATCACAAGACAACCCACCCCCCCCATACCCTCTGGCCCCAGCTGGCGATGTGGCATTATCGGAGGAGCAAAGCAGCCATTTACACAAGCATACACACATACTGTACGTACCCCCTCCCTCCTATGGCCTCGGGGCCATTCCAGGAATGTCAAAGATGGTTTCACCCTTTGTGTCACCCCTTTTTTCGCCGGATGATGGTGACCCACTCAGTTGAGATGGCTGTGGCCCAGAAAGCCATTTGGAGTGACTGAAATATAATAAGCCTCTGCAGTCTCAGAGGATAGAACATCAAATAAAAGAAAATGGTGGCAAAGCCTGGCTTTGAAGGTGTGATTTCCACGTATGTTAGACATAAAAAAAAAAGAAGAAAGAAATAGGCACCACATGTTAAATTGGAAAGTCTCGGATTCAACCTCATTTCAGTTCAGACTTAATATCACTCTGCTTAAAAGGTACGATCCACTTAATCCAGAAATGTAAGCATATTGTTTCTATCTAATTGACACTAAGCTCACGGCTATTACCATGTCAACACTGGATTACCGAAGCCTTTGAGTCTGTGGAGTGGTTGACTTGGCTCACATTCAGGCCTTGTTTTCATTTCCACTCTGTCGTCCGCTGCTCGCACACGTAAGGCTGGACAAGCTCAGCAGCGTATATAGCGCCACATGTGAACACACGCACCCTGACACCGACACATGGAAGCACTCTGCCCGCTCTCCCGTACGCATGCACTCTCACCATGTCTTTCCATGCCTGTGTCTCTTCCCCTTTTCATTTCTAAACACACATACACACACGCGCGCGCGCACACAAACACCATGTTCCAACATTAGACAAGTGTTCCAAGACCAATTTCTCCGCCACTGAAAGTCCCCCTCTCCCAAATGCCCGTGCGGTTCAGAGGCTAGGCTGGCTAGTGATTGGCCGGTCAGAGGCTAGCCTAGTTGGTGATTGGCCAGAGAGAGCCCCTGGTGCTCAGCGACAGTAATTAGCACACGCAAGCCATTAACAAATACAGATTAGGCAGGAACCGGCATGGCACGCTGCCATCCCTGTAGTGTCTGTGGATTAAATGTGACTCGTATTCCCCTGCCAGTGTCTAAGTAGGTTTTATTTTCAGCCACTTGTGCATGTCTGCATTCACAACTTGGCTCGTGTGTGTGTTTGTATATATGTATGCCTTTTTTGTGCATTTGGTCAAACCTGTGTGTGTGCGTGTGTGTGTGTGTGTGTGTGTGATTCAGCCTCATTTCCTCCGTGCCTTCTGGTCAATTTTGGCATTTGGAGGGAAAGATGCTGTGCATTCCCCACGGCTCCATCACTTCTAGCTCTGAATTAGAGATGAGGCTCTGATATGTTGAAAATGATTTTTTTTTTAAACACCGCCGATCTCTCGTCCCCCATTCCCACCCCCCCCACAATCACCCTCCTTGGCTGGTGAATCCGCCCCGCTGCGTGTGCTTAATGAAAGATAAGAAGGGTCCTCCACCACTGACACTGAGCCACGGACCCTCAGAGGACTGCACTAATCTGCTTGGACCCTAATGGGGGCCACTTTGTGTCTGGTGAGGATCATTTCATATCAAACAAATTGTGTCCTGTGAAACCCATTACATATTTGGTCCTTTGGAGATTCTTTGCCCTAGCTGACACATAGAGGACATCTCTACTCTAACTTTTGATGCTTTAAATATTCTTTAAGACCTTCTTATGCTAAGCATCCCTTTTTCCAAATCAAAGAGGAGCTTTATTTATCTTAAAAACCTGTCTGCTTTGCCATTAAACAGGGCCGGGCGGGGGGGGGGGGATCAAAACAATGAATAGTTGAGCCAGCGGGAAACATAAGAATGTCTTGTTTTGTCTGAAAAAGAGAGCCAAAGCTAGAGATGGAGGGCTAACAAAGGGGGCGATGAAGTGTTAATGAACTCCGACTCTCATCTCACACATATTCAGTTTTGTAATTGTCTCCCTGCATGTGGTCTTACAGCGCACGGCGCATTCAAGTAATGTTTGGCACAAGCGTCTCTTATTTGCCAGTGATGGAGGCCTTGTGATTACATTACAAACCAATGATGGAAGAGAGCCTGCAAATCAGTCAATTTTCAGCAATATTTGAGGCAGAAAATATGGTGAAAGGTGCTATACACAGCACGTGTGTGTGTGTGTGGGGGGGGAAACCCCAAAAACCTCAACACCATTACAGGCAACACACTCCTTATGCATCTCCAGTCGCCCTGCAAGCCGCAACCGCCACCACAAGCAGCAGCTGTTCTGACACATGTATAGTAAATTTCTATTTGTATTGACAATAGTGTAATCTGCAGGGGCAGAGTCACCCCTTGTGCAGGTCATCACTCTTAATGTTTCTGTTATGTGTTGTCCGTATGCATGCGTGGCCACATGTGCGTCTCTCTGCAGTGTCCAGTGTGTCCTTTTATGTGTGTTCATGCGTATTTGTGTGCGTATACCATCAATTCTGCAAGGGAAAGAGCGGCGCGCGGGGGGGAGGAGAAAATGATCCGGGGGCCGATACATATGAAACAGGAGGGCTCATACATAAACATAGCTCTCAGGCCCCGGGGCCAGGCAATCTACGAGGCAAATTGCTCACCAGTCAGCCATGGAGGCCGCGCTGTTTACTATGCATGAGGTCTTGTGACATGCTTTAAAGCCGCCCCTAAAACAGGACAACTGGGCCAGTGGTAGTGAGGTGTTGGCTGTTTCTATAACAGCGCTATTTTTTCCCTGTGCAAAACACATAGAGAGAACGGATCGGCGTTTTTCCGCAGCCGAGCAGATGCTGTGAAAAGCCAAACACCGGTATTACCCCGAGTCTGTGTTCGAGTGTGACATTATCGGGTTGTGTCAAAAAAAAAGCTGCCTTTATGAGCCAGCGATATATATATATAATATATCGTCTTTCACATCTTTGTTTCCTGGTTTCATTGGTGTCAGAGGATTCAGATGGTTTTGTAGATGTAGCATTTCTGCTCAGGATCCTAAAAAAAAACGACATGCGCCGTGTCTCACTTCCTGACAGACAACTGAGAACACATCATGACTAAAGGTTTCCATTGAACTGCAAGGCTGCGACGTCTGTGAAAGTCAATAGTCAGCTCTACATCCAAATGTAACAAACGCTTTGGCCCCCCAAAAATGCACGTTTCCATGTGCGCAGAGAAAGAGTGTATATGTCATAAATCCTCAAGTCTGGTGCCATTAAAGAGAAAGCCGTAAGCGTTGATTCAAAGAACACGGGACAAACCTCAGAGTGGGAAAAATGACAGCACATGTCAGTTTCTTCCAGTACTGAAATCCTGTTTTAGCAACACGGTGACTCCTCTGCCTCACAATATTAATATTGTGCCGTATTATTCTATAAAATGCCTCTTTAAACATATGTAATTCCCATCAGTGCAAATAAATTTTACCTTTCCTGACATCGAATCAAATACGTTTTTATCAGTTCGGTCAGGAGACGCTGCGGGGACGGATCAAACGACATGTAAACACATGTTTCGAGATCACATCTGCTCCAGCCTGCATATACCAGCCCAGTATCCCAGGGGGAGCCCTCTGCAGTTTAATTTCCAACTGCTCCACCCCTGGGGTCTAAGTTCAAGTTCAAAGTCAGGCAACCGTAACACGGAGCAGGAGGGTTGCCCACCCAGGAGTCTCAGCCCAGAGTGAACTCTTCCACCCACAGATAAGATCAGAACAAATCCAATACCCAGCCTATTCAAATGTGTGTGGAGGGGTGGGATGGTGTGCAGGGGGGACTGTCACATTACAACACCTTTACTGTCTCTCTCTCTCAGGCTATAATTATGCTAATAGTATGTATATAGCTGTGGCCTTGGAGGCTCGGGTTGTATTGAAAGCTCCCAGGTCTTTCTCTCCTGTAACAGTATTAGGGTGCTATTGAAAGGGGGACAGCGGGTCGGGTGAGAAGGGGGGCAGGATAGAGAGATAGCACGGGGTGGCAAATGGGACATGACCACCGTGCTCTCTGTCACGACGCCGCCCATTGTCTGGCCAAAGAAAAGGGCCTTCGCCGCCAGTGGGACAATAATAAAGGAGCAAGAATGGGCCGTGCATATTAAACAACACAACAAACTGTGTGGACCAACCTGCATGGGCACAGCGAAGACGGAACAGTGAGGAAAGAAAGAGGGAGAAAGGGGCAGGAGTAGAAGGAGTGGGAGGGGAGCGGGGAGTGTTGCTGAGAGAAATGGGCAGAGGAGGCGAAAACTGCAGGAAAAAAGAAGCCGAGGCACGAAGATGACTATAAAACACTCACGTTGTTGTGTGTTTTTAGGAGGGTGACACCTGCTAGCGTCAAAGGTCATCTACGGCCTACAGAAGACTCCCGACGCGACACCGGGTCCGGCCAAAACCTGATTAAAGGCGTGCGCGAAGGGTGTAAACGAGTTTTTTTCATGAGGATCCTGAGACTCAGCGCCAGGACGGTGATGGACAGCCTGCTCCTCAGCTTGATCCGGAGGCTCCGGCAAAATGCAGAACAAACCTGACAATGTGATTTCATTTAATCAACCTTTTTTTATGTTTTAACCCCGCCTTTATCACACTAGTTCAGCCCTACGACTGTGATTCAGACCCCACAGCCTTTTGTATGAATGCCACTTCACATGTTTACTCGTGCCCCAAGTGTTTCTTCTCTTTTCTAAAAGATAACCCTGAAGCTGCACAAAAGAGACGCCACACATTCAATCAGTCTGCGCCACAATCCTTGAGTCCACAGAGTAGGAGCCAGCATCCTGACCGTGCCCTCCCCGCCGTGCCATTCTCTCTCGCCGCCCGCGTGTATTGAGAGGTGTCAACAGTTGAGGCACGGGTTTCAAAGGCTCGCCCATAGTTCCCGGCTAGCATGTTCCTCGGTACCACAGGAGCGTGGCTACCACCTGTCCACGCGCTCGCTCACGTTCCCCTTCCTCCGTCGTTCTCCTCGTCTCCTGACCCGCTGATGTCTTTTAAACCTCTATTACATTTCCTTCACTCTTTCATTCGCCAGCATTCTGCCGGCTCCTTTGAGGAAGACATGCAAACGTGGGCCGTGGCGCATGTGTCAACAGACACATTCAAGAGCCTGACACTTTTTTTTTTTCCAAACCTCCATTAAATAGGTTTAAGGCGGACATACGCTAAACAAGACGTTAGGAATGGAAGAAGACAGCAGCACCTCTCAGAGACCAGAGAGTGGCAGTGTGCCACAGATAGAGTTCACCTCCTTTAATTATAGTATGGTGAAAATGTGTGTGTGTGTGTGTGTGTGTGTGTGTGTGCAGGCTGATAGAGCACACGCAGTAGCCAAATAACTGTATTATTGTCATTAAGGAATTCAGCAGATTAATAGTCCAAAGTACCTGAAAATGTCCAAAGATCTGGGGCCTTTAACTTGTAATTTCCTTTGTAGGCCCTGAGCACTAATCCTGCTGTGTTGTTCTTGGCGGTTGGACGTCGTAGTGAAGAACACCGCGCAGACACTGATACCTTCCTTTGGGATTCATTTGATGGAAACCAAAAAAAATGGCCCCGGGCCAGACAGGTCCCATTATGTCTCAATGACAGAAGCTGGGAGTGAGAAGAACCACCTTTGGGTCACAACAAAAAAATGACATATGCTCTTGTGAGGACCAGAGGGTGATTTACCTGCCGAGCTCCGCGTCTGAACTTTGTTTCAACTGAAAAATATTTTTGCCTCCATGCGAGTGACCCAGGCTGTTATTCTGCCGTCCGTCAACCACCAGCGTTCCTGGAATGGAAGAGCTGGAAAGAGTGGGCAACTTTGGACAAAATCACATCCTGCTGCAATGTAACACACACCATTTCTTTTTCTGCCTGATTCACCAGTTTTATTTTATTTTTTCAGTGTACTTGAACCCAGAGTCCAGAGCCCTTTTTGCTCTCTGTCACATTCCCACCTCATGACCTCATGACTGGATGTATGTATTAAACAGATGTGGTTGGCTACGAGGGGCCTGAAACAGGATAGGACAGCCTGTAGCCTCTAGCCTGGTCTTCTTTGGCCTTGAAGCCTGGGGCCTCTGGGTCCAACCCGGGATAAACACGATTGATGTGTGTGTGTGTGTGTGTGTGTGTGTAATGAACTCTTTAGACTGCAGTCAGTCCTCGCTTCTTGAATGAGCGAACGTTTCCTCTTAAGGCTTGATACGTGTATATTGTCGTTTTTTTCTCCACCCTTAAAAGTTGAACCGTGAGACTTTTTCTGATGATTTGATGTTTGATTTTGAACCGCCAGTTATGGCTGAAGAGGCTCTTTGCTCCCGCCCCAGCGGCGAGCTGAAGCTTTTCCCTCTTTTGTAATATTCTTGGGCTAGTGTCTTGTGACTTCCCCATCTGACCTTATGTTGATGCCATATTCCTCTTCTGTCCTGCTACCTTAAGTAGAAAAACAACCCCTTTCCTCACATGCAACTCATAATATTCAGCCAGTTCACCATGTCAGCACTATGTAAAAAGATAAGAGTAATCAATTACCTTTTCCATTGATTTGGTCTTATGCTGAAAGAGGAAGTGGAATGGGATAATTGCACACGTTTGATAGTGCACTACTTCATTTACACTTGTGTTCTTACCAACCCGCCTCTGAATTTAAGATGTGAATTAAAGCAGAACAAGAAGAAAACGAAACGTATTGATGACGACGGATTAGAGCCGCGATGCTAGAAGACCAACAACTGCGTCTATGGCATGTTGATGAATTTTGTTTGTGGTAGTTGATCCCCTGGAGAGAGCGCCATCGTGATGCATTGGCAAAGGTTTTTTTTTTCCTCGCTGGCAGTCATTGTCCTCTGTGTCTCCCTTTCACAGACACATTGCTCCACTGAGTCAAATGACAGCATTAAACATAATCAGCATAGAAGATGGATAATGCAGCACAATGGGTGCATGTAGAGCAGCCATACATACGCTGCTGCTGCAAGTTTGGTTGCCATGCTAGCAAGAAGGGTCACCATTAGTGAGACTCAAATAAAATCCGCTGGCGGTAGCCCAGAGCCTCCGATTAATCTATCATCAAGCAAACAAAAAAATAATAATAATGATAATAAAAGAGTCACATTAATTCTGTACGCCGGGAGGCGAAGATAGATCTCTAAATGTGTGTCTTCAACATTAACCCTCGGCGTCAGAGGTGTGTAATATCCTGGGAGTCCAGGGGTGTCATTACTCCCTCCGAGCAAACGCTCCATCTCGCATTCTTCGATTCTACAAACGCCGGAAAACAGGGCCACATTTGCATGCTGCATATGCTGCCTGGTGGCTCTGTAGGCTGCAGGTACAAATTAGATTTCCTGACAACAAGGTGTAAGAGAGGAAGGAAGAGTGGGAGGTCACGGCTCTGGCAGTCATTCTTGGATCAGGCGCCCTGCCCTCGCAGCCTTGCTGCCAGACTAAAAAAACTTGGCATTGTGCTGTTTTAGAAAGGATATTACCTCTCATGTGTGTTAACACATTTGAATCTTTCTATCTCTAAATAAGTCTTTCAGCAGTTCCTCACAACAGGAAAGATAAATTAAAATGTGAAGTCATAAGCCAACCCAGTGTAATGTAACTGTATTTGTAAAGACGATTTAAAATGGCCTGTTGACCAAAATGCTGCTCTTTAAAAATATATAAGATGAAACTATAGAGCGTTTACTCTCAGTTGGAGCTGAAAACCTGTGTTAGCATGGAGAGACAGCTAATTTCACACTTTGCGAGCGCCCGTATCGAATGCGCCGACCTGTTTTTCATGCAGCGTCTGAGGAACAACTGAAAAATAAAAAGATTTAAAGGGCCTCGACCACTCTGCAGGCATTGCCTTTAAAGATTTTAAAATTGTAGATGGCACCATTGTGCTTTAGAGACAACACACTGGCTGAATCAATCCTAAACAGTAAAGAAATAAAGAGGCAAGAATTAGGGAGAAGTGTTCTCACTTCCAGAGAGAAAAGGCCCCGCAGACCAGCATGAAGGCCATTATAATAGTCAAGTGCTGTGATAAAACTTATTATTCTGAAAGATTTCGCAGGCTACAGAACGGTGACACTCTCATTTTTTATCATCGTCTTCTGAATGGTTTGCGGGGGATATTAGCATAAACTTCAGGGTGGTGATCTCTCTGGAGACAAAATCAAAACAAAGACGGTGTTCATCTGATTGTGTAGGTGCGCTGTGGGGTGTGTGCCCGGTCTCATCGTTGTCCACCAGCATCACGGAGCACAGCCTCCCCCATTGTTTCCCCCCAAATTCAGCATTCCACCATCATTGATCCTTCCCTTCAATTAGCAGCCGGTTTTGTCCCCAATCAATTTCTATCTCGGCCTCCTCGGTTTTCTCCGCTCCTTTTGCATTCCCCTCTCTTCATTTTTCACATCACCCCCATGAGTCCCCCACTTACCTCCTCCCGCCCATTCTCCTGCCTTACACCCTAAGGTCTCCAGGGTCACTCCCTCCAAGGTGATTCGTAAACAGCAGCTTGCGGAGAAATCAATACTATATCAACAAGTCACAACGGGCTTTTGCACTTATCCTATATGATCTTTGTGGTAAAGACCTCCGAGCATCCGTCTCCTCCTCCGGTCCACTCCCTGAGCTCTGTTGCTAAGACAATCAGAAGAGGGGGAAAAAAAGCGAGGGATGAAGGGCGGAGGGAGGGAAAGAGCGAGGCAAAGGGAGAGGGGATTGTGTGGGGGTCTAGAGGCTCGCTGTTAGAGGAGGGATTTGCTGCTCCACTGCTTTTAGCTTGATCTGCATCTGATTAAGGAAAGAGGGCAGAGTGTTGTCCTTCACCCCCATGCTCCCCTGTCCCACCATTATGTACCCTGGCACTGAGATCCATCATCCACCTACAACGGGCCCGGCTGCCATTGCCTGGGGACTTATTAGCCTGGCCCTGCTCTGTTCAACACTGGCCCACTCTGCATACCATAGAGGGTAAAAAGCCTGCACCACTCGGACCTGCTGTACATCTACCACGCATCCCAATGACTTGGATGAAGTCATAGGACTACATAGTGAACAGGATGTATATTGTGCTGTAGAAAGTAGCTCTATACAAGTGTCACAGATTTGTTTTTTTAATCTAAATGTTGTGTTTAGAATCTTCGGCTTTTCCCATTTAAAAAAAAACAAACTTAAATTTGATCTAATGTACCATTGAAGTGGTGTTCAGATGTTGACAGGGAAACAGGTGGCTAAAACAGAATCGATACAACCGTTTTTGCTTCCAGAGCACGGTGTTATTCAACCATTCACACGCTGGTGGGAGACATGACTATCTGAGGAACCACCTGGCTCTTCAGAATGGCAACATTTCACATGTATTTTCGGTGTCCAGCTCAGGGACATTTTGCTGACTAGACGGGTCAAGGATTGCCCTTGTGATTCTCCATAGAGGGGATGACCTCTTCTGCAGCCTCTGGAATATGCTCTCCAATGGTATTTCCTCAGCAGCACAAATACTGGCAGGTCTCTAGCTGAACAATTAACAGTTCCTAATAATATCAAGATATTGAACCAAAAAAACATGCGACCTCGAAATGACCTTGATGTGTCATTTATTTGTTAGAAGCCAACCTGTTCCTGTAGATTCCTGTGGTTTTGAGGTGGACTTATTCACTCCACATCGGTCCTTTCAGCTCGGGAATAAACAGTTTCCCAAAGAAAAGGAAGAGGAAGTGATGCGACGACAATGCCTACTGTAGACAAAAGCACATTTATAATGTGTGTAGGTTATGTATCATCTATTTTTACTTTTATGTCTCTGTATATACCTGTAGAAGAAGGAATATTTAGGTTTCTAGATGCATAGACATGAGCAGTAAACACTGTATGCAGTGGTCAGCTGCAAATTTGTCTCGCATCTTTGTGGGAAAGCATGTTGGAACTGTGTGTTCCCAGTAGATTGGGGGATACACCAAACCAAACTGAAGCCCATGACCTGAACCCATTTTCCAAAGCAAATTTGCATAATAAGTGGTGCTGTAGTTTTGTCCCGCAGAGCCCTGCATTTTGTTTTGTTTTTGGACAAAAAACAGAACCAAACTGAAATATGTTGGAGGTCAACACATGATATGCACACCAGAGAGTGATATACTCACACAGAAAACATGTGGCCATCTGTTGAAGCTCTGACAGGGAGATGCCCTCATCTTTTCCCATGCTGCAACTTACAACTGTGTTGTATTTTTGATGCAACAAACACTGTTTTTTTCTGTGGTTCTGAGCAGGAACGTGGTTACAAAAGGCAGCCAGTTAAAGGCTGCTGCTGTTGGTTATTTGTTAATGTGGTGTGGAACCCAACCTACACCCACACACCAATATGCTTCATTGTTGTGATGGTGGGCTCGCAAGTGTCCTCATCCACCTCCAGACTGGAAAGTTTGGATTGCATCAATTGTTACGCTTTGAATATTTCAATTTTGTTGACAATGCATGGAGGGGGCTTCCTCCATGTCTGAAAGGCATAAAAAGGAGTAGATTTCATGACTGTTATTGACTAGAACAAAGGACCAGTTGGCAACATTGGCTACATTTTTCCCTTTGGCTTCCAAAATAATGAATATATAAACTAAAACAGGAACAAAAAGATGTCTCTTTCAATATGTTCTACTGGGGAACACAAATCTGGCTCACATTCAGTTGTGCTAATTGTAGTGGGTTCCTATAATCCTTTATTCTAAATCTATAAGACCAGAAAATGTAAATGTTAAATCCGTCTGTTGCATTTATGCATGTTTCCATTGCCGGTGTCCTTTACCTACACAGTCTGAATCGTGCATTCAAAGCAACAATGGGAGGAAAGTTTACTTTGCCAAATGCATTGAGACAACTGCTCATTGTTTGTCACGAGTGTTGGGATGAGGATGAACCGCCGTTTAATTCAGCTCTCAATCACATGGTTGGGGATGACGCTCTGATGTTGTCTGCGCTGTCTCGCTTCCAGCAATTCTTGTCCAATAAACCTGCATCAAAGCCGTCAGACCCAGAGTGAAAAGTGGAGGAGGCCGGCATGTGCAAACATCAATCCTAAATTTCCAGCCTCAATACCATCATGACCTTGGTTTGGAATGACATCTATTTGCTGGCTGGCTGCACACATCTCTTTGCAAATTGTATGGGCCAGGCTAATTTGTTTTTATGCACGTTTAGTCCAGAATGTGATGCCACGTTACCTTTTGGGAGCGCTGCCAATGTGGTGCAGGGTTCCGAGTGACAGGCAGGGGGAAAAAAAAGGTGATTGAGGATGATTGTCTTGCTGCTTGTGCTGATATATGAAAAGGGAGGCCCATTGAACGCATCCTGGAACGGTTTCACAGCAGATAGGAGTCCTTCTGGGAGAAGCTAAAGTTGAATATTATCATCGGTGTTCAGAAATAAACAATGGCCTTTAAAGCTCACATCCTAGAGTGGAGACAGGTGCTGGATAGATGAGATTTTTTTTTTGGGGGGGGTATAAAAGCCCTGAAAATGAAAAATCTTTTGAGTAACATCAATAAAACAAACAAACCAAAAAAACCCGGACAATTGAAAAGACAAATAACAACCTTGCCAAACTGGTCTGCTGGTTGTTCCTGTGACCTGCTAACACAACAATGGTTGCACCCTCACTAAACTGAAACACAAACAGCTCATGCAGGGAAATATTTGCCTTCCCCGTAGCTGCACTGACCTCTCAGTGCTGCGCTGAACCTCAAGCTGTTGTTTTCATTATCACTTTGGCACAAAATTGGGTCTCAGGTGCTGCAACCTTCGCACGCTGCCTCGTTACAAGTAATTTTTCAGTGCAAGGCCTGTGTAGAGCAATCAGCACGATGGGCTCTCACTCACGGGGAGGCACGATCCGCTTTTAAAGCAGAATTAGCACGTCCTGTAGCGCGTAACCCAACACATTGCATTTTTGTCACTAACATGCCCCCCTCCTTTCTCATGCTTGTCCCCATTTGACCAGTTCATCCAGCTGACATGACACCCTGATCACATTACGTGACAGAAATAGTCCCCGCGACCCTTATATATACATGTGCCATGCTGCTAGGACACATTTTCAAGTAAACGCTGTCCATACACTTGAGATGTTCTCTTTTACACATTCCTCACATGTACAACGAGCAGGCAATGCACGGAGGTAACAGGAAAGGGGTCAAACGTAGATATGGACCCTTGGTCACACACAGATGAAGTCAAACGCTTGCATTAGCGCTGTATACAGCACTAACACGCGCCGCAGCACAGACTTGTGTGCTGCTCTGCGGGGATCATGTCAACATGTCAGCAAAGGTCGTGGTCCATAAACATAGTTTACATATTTCTTAATGATAAATGTGATTGGAATATGTGCACTGGTCAGGACGCTTCACATTACAGAGCTGATAGCAGAGCACTGAGCAAGAGGGCAATGAGGTTATTTGTTGCTTTTATTATATGCATACTCACTAACTGTACACAGGGAAAAAAAATGGTAAAAGAAACTGTTAGCGAGTCTTGGAATTCCAGCCTTTTTAGGCAAGGCTACACGGCCTGCAGCAGGTTGAATTCTGAGGATCCACATAAAGGGCATCAAGGCCATCGTTGAAAAGGAAAAACAGATTAGAATTAACCAATTTACGAAGGCATTAATGTTCTGATTTCAAAGTGCTTTTTTTAATGCAAGCAGGTTTTTTAAAAAAAAATAAGATAAAAGCATGGACCAAATAAGCAATATAACCCAACTATTGGGTCTTTATCTCTGTATGCAAACACACATAAAATGGATTTATTCACTGAAGGAACGACAACTCTCTTAAGAAAGGTGTCAATATGCTCTCATTTCATTTTTGTAGCACCTGACCTGGTCGACCTCTTGTTCCACGTCCAAAAACTCAACAGGTTAACGAACTGAGCGCCGGTAGTGAAGCTGGAACGGAGTTGCTATGCCAACCCAAATCGAATGGGTATCAAGCCAGAATTGATGTTGTTCACTTACTCTTGTCTTTGGTTCCGCCACAGCTTTACATACAAAATAAGTGAATCTGAACGGTGTAGATAGCAGCCATAGACGACACAGTAGGTTCCTCATTTATGTTTTTCTGCCTAATCCCAACCACACGTGGGTTGAGATGAGATGTCTTCAGTGCAGCTTCATGTTCTCTAGAGACTTGTATTCACTGTGTGATGGCCACTTTTAACAGTCCAATAAAACCCCTGAACATGTTTCCCTCTTGAAACGATATCTGAACCCCAAATCTATTTCAAGTATCCCTCTTTTCAGAAGCCAAGACACTAGCTGCTCTTTCACTCGGAAAAGCAGAATTAAAAGAAAAAAGAAAAGGGAATGCAGGCTCTTTCTCTAGTTCATTAAAGACTTTCCTGGGATAGAATTTCTTTTCTCCTTGACACTATTAGCAGCACTGGAAACTGGAGTTTTAATACCCAAATCTGCAAACTTTGATCACTCCTGCACACAACTGCACGTCACCACCGCAGCTCATCTTTAATCTTCAATGCTTGACAACAAACCAAAACCAAAAAAATACCCACACAAAACCCGTCAGTCCTTCCCACACAATAAAATGTTTTGGCATTGAGCAGTCTGCTCGAACGAGTCCAGACTCGTATCCCTTTGTCCTTGCGTATGAGAATTCTGCATGCTCTCTGGGCCGCAGATATTAGATGTCCTTTCATGCGAAGCAGCCCTGATAGCCACGCTCTGGCCTTACACCCTCTGGCTGCCCAAGGCCCACATCAAGTCAAACATTCCACCAAAATTTGATTGAAACTGGAATGAAAAGATACAAGAGCCATGTGATATGGCTTCGGGGGTGCCGTTTTAGACACAATCTCTCAGCCAGAGCGCTATCAGAAATATCAGGTATGCTTGTATAGCTGCGGGTTATTTCACGGGATTAGAAACCAGCATTATCTCTCAGCGGCTTCAATGGGAAACTAGAGCGTGCTGATTTTAGGCATGTGTCAGTCAAAAAAAAAACGTCCGGGAATGTCGTCCAGTTAAGAAATGCTTTGGTATTCCAGGCTTTAACGCAAAAAAATACTGCAAGTCTTTTTTCCTTAACCCTAGTTTTACCTTCCGTCTTGACATCTCTCTGTTTGCCTGTGATTCATGCTCACCCCCACCTGTCCCCTCCCCAAGCTGCGGCTCGTTCATCCCTTCATCCGTCACTCGGCTGTCCTGAGGCGTGCAGGCAGGAGCCAGGCTGACTGTACAAGAGGTCTCGGAGAGGTGACCACTCCCTGCTGTCTCCTCGCCTCATGTTTGCTTGATGAGGCGACTGTCCATTTACAAGGCAAATGGCTTTCTTGCGTGCGGCAATTTATCTTTTGGTGGATAGCGGCTTGTTTTTCCTGCAGAAATTTGGCAGAAAACATTTACATTTATAAGGAAACAGAGCACATTAGGCACGAGGGCATATTACAGCCTAGTTTCTCATTTTTTCCAGAAAGCTCTTCATGCAAGGTTGAAATTTTAGGTTATTTTTCCATTGTGCAGGTCTTGTTGTGAGTAAAATAGTCACTCACGGCAGCTCTGACACCAACTAGCACACCTGAGCATGCAAGATCATGTCTAATAAAGAACCTGAACAACCTCTTTCGGGAGGCCAACATCTCGATACTGCTGATTTTTTGTATTTTATGGTTTATTATTGATCATTTCTTTCTTGTAGCAGCTGGCCGGAGGCTAAAGTAAGCGGAACAGCTTTACCTTTGCCACCATTTGTCTAAGACGGGATCTGTACAAATAACAAACATATGGTTTGTAAAGCAGTCGACCAACAACAGATGTTAAGAGCAGGCGGGTTTTATTCACACTTCTTACTCTCAACTCACCAAATAATGAGAGATCCTACAGAAGCAAGTGATGCTATAGGTAGCACACGTTTTTCTTTCTTTGCTGTCCTGATGGTGTGTGTATTTACATTGATGACACCTACTTTCTTGAAAATTGTCTAAAGTTCTGTAATGCTACATAAGAGGCCTGTAACAGCTACTTGAGAAGCATTTTAACGCTGTGACGACTTCCTGTCAACCTTACATTACATGATTTTAATGGCGTTGATATTTATGGCAAAGTGAAGTCAGTGTCTCAGACAGGTAGAAACCTTCCAGTTTGACGAGTTGGGCGTGTAAATGTAAGTCAGCGACTTCTGCAGCACTGGAAGATACAAGCACTTTTGTCGGAAGGCGAAACTAAATGCCAACAAACTGGTAGAAAATGTCATAAAATGTGTTTTCATTTTATCGGCACATTAACTGTAGAAATACTTAATGCGTTTTTTTTTAAAAATCAGACAAATGCAAACTCAAGGTGATGATTATGTAGTTTAAAGACGGGCCAAGCTGTTAATATCTGAGAATTTGTAAAAGAATATTAAAATTAATTTAAAAGATGATTTTTTTTATTTTTTTTTAAATGTACATCTGATACTTTATCTGGGAGGCTGTTTGTCTTTTAGCCACTGTCGGACACAGCTTTGCATGGACAGTTATTGCTTCCATCCCCCTTTTCTTTTCCTTTTACACACACACACATTCACACACACACATATGTAGGTCAAGGCAGTCAGGGGTAATGGGAAAAGCCTGAGGCGTATCTGCCAGGCAAATGATCTGATGAAATGATTAAAGAGTGGTTTCTGAAGGCATGGATAAAACAGGCGAGGTGGTGCATATGCAGGTTTGGGTAGTTGTGTCTGTGTGCGCACATTTGTGTGTGTGAGCAGTGGTAATCCAGGCTCAATGGTATCTGCCCAAAGATTCCATGGGAAGAGGCAGCTGAGGGGTAATACAGGGCTGCCTGGCTGGTGAAAGAGGAGTTATATCACCAGCAGCGATATGCTGGTAAACCTTAATATGTCAGCAAAAGAAGAGAAGAATTTGTTTTTGTGGTCATTTGAAAGAGAGAAAGGCCAACCGGAGTTGTTTGAAGGCTTGCACCCATGCATATTTACTTTTTTGCGAGCCGATGAAAGGTGTCGGCCCACCATTTACTGAACATCTCAGCTCTATTGCCAGGTGATGACGGACATTCAAACTATACATGTGACAACAGCAAGGTGTTGATTAGTCCCACCCTGCTGAGTTATAGCACACACCCTGGACCAACAATAACTAACATCTGGTGTCATTTCACGCAGTTTTTTTCCCCTGCCAGCGTCTGGGTAAAGATGTTGCCTTCCTGCGACGCTAAAATTTGCCTCCTGGTCATGTGAGCCAAGAGTGGGAGTATAAATGAGACCCTTTTGGACAGAGAAGAAGTGACCCATATGGTTTATCTGGTCATCTTTCCTCCTGTCTCTTCCTATTTGGTTCCATTTTCCCACTGGCCACCCCTCCTCTCTTCCTCCTTCAGCGTCCCGACTCACGTTGACATCCTGCTCTGGTAGCGCTGCCGCCGTGACAACGGACAGATGTTTGATGCCACTTTCGTAGCTGAAAGTCTGCAAATGCAAATGCACACGTTGACATGTGCGGGCGTCTGAGTGTTCCGCGGCAGGCACTCGAGTGAACTTCTCCTTCACAGAGAACCAGGAGAGAGCGGCAAAGCGGATGCTGGCAGTGTCACAGGATCACCCTCACGTGGATGACAAACAGACATAATCAGCTCTCCTGAGATGCATCCTGCTGCTGCCGCAGTCATTACAGCTGGACTAACAGAAACATCAAACAATCAGGAGGGACCGGTGGCCAGTATGTTCTATCCACACACATTAACACACCTATGCGTGTACACACAGATATGGATCCACGTGATTGCACGAACTCTCAGGACTCATTGTCATGGCTTCGAGGTGTATCTCATATTATAGGATTTATCCCACAGAGCACAATAATTGCAATTATAATTTCCCACCTATAGTGCGTACATCTCTAAACAACTGCTGGGGCCATCTTATTGTTCCATTACTAAAGATTTGTAAAAATGGGAGGTCTTTCTCAGGCCTGACCCACCACATCATAATAGCACAGCATGTAAATCAAGCCGGGACAGAACTGAAGTTGATTTATAGCTCTATCCTAGCTGGAGGGTCTGTCTAGGCTGTTTGAAGTGACGTGGCTGTGTCTGTGCATATGAATGGATGCACATAAATACAGATATAGGTGTTATGTATGTGTGTGTGTGTGCGTGTGTGTGTGTGTGCGTGCGCTTGTGTTGGGGGTTTCACCCGTCTGATGCATGTCGTCTAGACAACATTTGTGCCCTGCGTCCGAAAGGGGCGATTGTCTTATGCAAATGAAGACGCACTGGCTGTGACACGTCGTCCAGCATGTGGGTCATGTGATGATGGAGGGCAAGGCCGGGCAGTGACGGTTGATAGTCCGCTGTTTTATTTATTAGCGCGGCCATTGTTCACCGTCACCTCCTCAGACGGGGAAGACACAGAGTGATATTCAGGCCAAATGAAAGAGCACAATGTGGGACGTGTCGCTAACTTTATGAGCCAAGCGCACTAAACGTTCCTTATTATGGGAGTGGAATTTATTTAAGCTAATGTATTCATGTTTTAAGAGTTGGTGCAGGCAAGTTGTAGTGCCACTTACATTTTGAACCTTGAAAACAGCAGGTGAAGTGGTACTTTTGTAGCAATGAACTGAGGCAAACATGAATTTTGTCAGTACGGCATGTAAGAGCTGTCAAAGCGGCGCGCAGGTTTATCCAGATATTTGTCACCCTAATTTTTCACCCAGGCCTCGCTTCCAAACACAAACTCATTAAAAACCTAATATAAGCGAGTGATTTATTGTGGCCCGATTATACGGCCGTAACAGTTGGTCTTCAATGTTTTCGTTATTATTCTGGTGAAATGTTAATATTTCAGAAACCAAAGATGATTAAGTGCCGGTTGTAATCACACATCTGAATCCGTTTTTAATCAGAAAAACTAGATCCACCATTTAGTTGAGTAATAATCATAATAATGAGACAAAGAGGCTGACACCAACGTTCCACTGAGTTCTCGATTCTGGATTTCTTGGCTAGGAGGTAATGGAGACAGGTGCACTGTGGGATACCGCTCCTCCTCCTCATCCTCCTTCCGTCGCACTTTCCACCAAAAGTGGGGCCCATTTTTTGTGCACCTTCCAGTGAAAACGTCGTCTTTAATTACAGCCAGGGGTCTGCGGCTGAGAAAACACTGGAAGGGTCAGGGTATCTGGGGGGAGGAAGGAGGTTATAGTGGGGGTGGGGGGTGGGGGGTAAGGACTTGACAACCCTGGGCATGAATCCTGTGAATAGATTTCAAAACAGATGACCTGCATGCTGATCTCGTGATCTGTGCCTTCCAGTCCCTCCTAAACGCAAGCTTTTTACTTCTCATCATTTGGTCTGTTTTTTTCCTCTTTTCTGCCTATAGAATCTCCCCCCACCTCACCCCTTCTACTCCCTCACATGACACAGCCTCGGGTATTATCATAGGATATGTCCAGAGGTCCATGCTGACCTTTAGTCCCGGTCTCTAGGATAGAAGGGGGCCCTGTTCTCTGCCTGAACATAAAGAGTGGCAGGCCCAGCGGCGGTATTGTTACAGAGGGTTGCTGACTGACAGGTCATTTTTCACCAATTGTTTTTGTATTGTGTGTGTGTGTGTGTGTGTGTGTGTGTGTGTGTGTGTGTGTGTGTGTGTGTGTGTGTTTAACAGCAATTTCATCTTGCAAAATGAAAAACATTAGATTTGGAGTCGCTAACGTTAGTTAATGTGCTGATCCGCGCTCATGATTAAAGCACAACAAAAGCCAGTATTTTACATATGTATTTGTTCACTTGAAATCCTCGTGCGCTCACAATCCTTGTGCGCACTGCTGCTGCAGCTCTCCTTCGTATGCTGCTGATATCTGGCAGCGAATCAAAGCAGGGGGGTTGAGATGCGCTCCAAGTTTTAAATTGAATTTCATGCCGGATTAGTGGCACTTCTCTGAAATGCATGTGTGCCTCCCACTAATGATGCGCCGGTCTTCACACTCCAGAGACACACCTCGTATGTGTGCGCTGCATGTTTGCATGCCTTCTCCCATCAATTAGCACGAGGAGAGTGATGGCATATAACAGATATGTTTGCTTTATCAGTGGAAGTAATTACTCTGTCCACATCACACTCTGTACATATTTTGACAGCGGACGGTTTTTAAGGCAGCCCCGTCAACAAATATTTTGTCCTTTTGAAATTCTTAGCTTTGACATCCTGTCTGCGGCAGGAAAGCTTTTGTGGATGCTTAGAAAGTACACATTTGCTCTGTCCTGTCCTTGTCCTGCCATGTGTCCATTGCAGCACTGATCAATGCTGGACGAGCAGGGACTGGGGTGTGTTTGGTGCAGGTGCTGGTGGGGGTAAGCGGAGAGAAACGGTGAGTGTGATTGAATATGAGCCACGCAGGCCTGTCCGTTCCCGCCATGGCCTGCTCCACCCCTCCCTCGTGATCCTGGACTCAGTGACATGGATGAATAACAGAGATGTGCAGCGGTACAGGCTGCCCTGCTGCTGACCCTGCTGCTTTGGCCTGGCCAGGGACAGTGTGTGTGCGCGCGCGCGCGTGTGTGTGTGTGTGTGCAAACACGTAAGAGAGGGAAGGATGGTGGGGGTGGATAGACATTTTAAAGTAAATATTCATTTTAAATTGAGTAGACAGGACATGAATTTACATTGTCTTGTTTTGTATGTATCCAAATCAGTTGTACGGATATCTGTTACTTTATTTGCATGTGTGTGTGTGTGTGTCTGTGTGTGTGCGCGCGCGCGCGCGCGCGTAAACAGTGTGCTCCTCTTGTCAAAAGCGAGGCCCCAGGGCTGCGGAATATCTCGGACACGGGGAATGAAATCAAGCAAAGGAGGAGGAAGAGAGCGGTGGCTTGAGTCCATATGGCACATGGCTAAAGCACGTCAATGATATGTGCACATACTCGCCTCTGAGTGTTAGATACATATCAGCCTTTGACTCGCGTGTTTATTACTATCTGCACATACATTTTATCGTCTAATTGGCGTCACTTCCAGCGCTGGTGCGTTTATAGCACGACACGCTGCACAGTTATATGAACTCCTTTTGTGTTCCCCATTTTGATCTGCTGATAATGTGTAAAAAAAACCAGAGTAATAGTAATAAGTATGAATGAATCCTATAAGTGGATCAAAAACAATTCCTTGCTTTTATGAAAGTAGTAAAATTGGGCTGTTAAAGGCAAAGGTTTACATTAACATTATGTGACAGCACAATCCAATTCAATTTTCTTTTTAAGAAGTGAAGTGGGGATACCTTTTATAGCTGAAAGGTTCAGAATAACAGGAGAAGGCCGAAAATGTGAGTAACTGCAGCAGGAAACTGGGGGGTGTAAATAGAGTGTTGTGCATGAGCAGGAAAATATGACAGTGTGGATTCTGCTTGTACCTAAAAATGGCGCTGACGGTGGGTAAAAGCTGAGATTGCGTTGATGCTCAGGACAGCGACACGACTGGTATGCGAGATGGGCGGGGGTGGGGGGGTGCATAGCTAATGACCATGACACTATCTTTGTGAATTTGATCCATTGTGTGTCGGCACAGTGGGGTAGATTCTCTCACACTACCTGTTATTTGGACATCACCACCAGGTTATTACTACTGAGTTTTAATGCTGTAAACCTCACCGTGTGGTCTCTGATTAGTGGCACGATATAGAGGGACATTTCTGACAGCTGACACATGTGGCAGTTAACGATGCTGGGGAAATTATGCGGCAGTTAATCTTGGCATGGAGCTGGTTAAGTTTCAGAGGGAGGTGGAACAAAAAGCCAGCCATATTGGCAGCGGCGCGTGCCAACTGCTAGTCATGGCCCTTGCCTGGCCCTCCTATTACGAGGCTGACGATAAGCCGGCCTGCCCGCTGGGGAAAATGCGGAGCTGACACCAGGAACATATGCACCAACACCTGATTGCTGTGCCGCTGCCGCAGATTTGACCGGCAACATGCGGATTTAACACACACACACACACCCACACACCCCCGACACACACCAGTGCTCGTTCGCACACGCATATGCAGCAAAGCAAAGAGGGCAAGAGTGTTTTGGTAGACGGCGCCTGCAGAGGGAACAGATGAAATATAAGTTGGTTGAGTTTAGTCGTCAACACTCGTTCTGCTATTACACCAACGACTGAGACAAATAAAGAGAGTACTTACTGAGCAAAGCCACTAGGGATTAATTCTTTGCTCAGACGGCGCGTATGCCAGGCTTGGCCGGTGTGCCAGTCGCCCGCGGTGCACCACACGCCGCCGCGCTGTGCCAGCAAACAGTTCTGATGATGCCCTCTATTTGCAGTGTCACATATATGGGACGCATGGTGCTATCGTTTAGCCCTCAGTAGTCTGAACACATGCCTGTTTGCAAATGTGTGTTTGTGTTCCGCATCTGGTTTCATCCGGCCCCGTGTACTCCAACGGGTACTTGATTGACGGGTTAATGCCGTGATTGATCGTGTGAAAATCGGAGCGAATGAAAATGTTTTCGGGATTATCTGTGGCCAGACGTTCACCCCGCTCTGCCGTGACATGAACTGACATCTCTCGGGATTTTGTTTTCCAGTGTTTATGGAATTTTTCTGCCAACGGACAAACCCATGACCTTCGTAATAATACCACAGACATGCGCTGAAACCTGCGCAGATTGTATAGATTCTCCACCTCTCTGGTTGAATGCCAGGACCCCCTTTTTGAGCTAAATTCAGCAGAGGGAAGAAAACTTGAAGGAGGAGGAGGAGAAGGAAGGTTGAGTTGCATTGTCTGCTCCCTCACACAAGGATTTTACTGTTCTTCATGGCCACATTATGAACTGGATGTGACCCTACAGGTGTCCCTGTGCTCTAAATGTGCTCCCCAGACCCTTTACCAACCCCCTCAAGCCGCTTGTCTGTGACCCTTGACCTGACAGACCCCAGGAAGTATGGGTAATGGCAGGCTTGTCAATAAGGTTCAGGGTCACTAATAGACTAGCTTTGTTCTGTGATGTCAGCTAGCAAAAAAGAAAAAAAAGAAGGGGGGGGATCCTCAAACCCACCATCCTTATAACGTACACGATTCTATTCAAATTAGAAATGGGTGCTTTTGAACAGCTCCCCCCACCATCCACCGCATCACCTCTACCTCCAACCTCTCTTCACACTACATCTCCTTGCCTGGCAATTCTCATCTTAACACCAAAAGAGGTGCTTGTGCATGGGGCTGAAAGGTCCTAATGTGTCCTCATTCATGGAACCAGACCGTAGAAGGCTGCTTTTAGCCCTGTTTACGGCCTTGCATCCATTTGACCAGGAGTCCTTCGCTCTGCATCCCTCCCTCCCCCTTCATGCATCTCCCCGTTTTTCTGCCTCCTTCACTCTCTCTTGCTTTCTTTCCTCCACCCACATCCCAGTCCTTTTGTGATGGGATATGAATGCACTTTGCTAGTTGATAATTACACTCTCCTTCTCTGCCCTTCTCTCTCTGTCTGACAGTGGCATCCACAGGCAGTCCTTATTCAAGCAGTAATTTGCCTGTCCTCATTCATTGAGAAGGTACAAATTATCCTTCACATGGTCACTGGCTATTCTCCATCTCAGTCAGTGTGTGATGAAGATCAGGCTGAAAGGAAATATCCAAGAAGATACACCTTGTGTCTAAGTGAGATTTACCAAAATGAAGGAAGCGCTGCATTTTTTCCCTTTAATTTAGAGATATACTGTAGCACTATTTAATAACTATACACAGATTGAAATAAGGAACAATACAAGGCCTTGCTTGTCCATTTAGAAGAAAGGGCGTCTCAAATGAATCACGGCGGATGTTTTTGAACTGTAATAAACACAAAATGTTTCCAGGAGGCAGATTTATGATCAATGACAGCGATGGCTCCAGGCATTATCCTGTCCAGGAATACTTGGACATTTGCTCATCGCTGCCTTCCCATCGCCACCCTTAGCTGAGGTCTCACCACAGACCCACACAGCGTTTAAGTCCTGTCCAAAATAGTTTAAGTGACAAACAGATAGTTAGCAAATGAAAGGATCCCACGACAAATTACTTACAGCACATGGGCTTCTTGCGAGCATATGTGTCTGCAACCGTTTATAGCGCCTCAAAGAGTGTATAGTTTTCCAAGGATTTATGACTGGATATGGATTGCGTATAACACCCTTCAGGGCTGCAGTGTTTTGAATCCTTCGACAGGGTTGGTTTATTTTTGCATATCTGTGTGGATTTAATTGCTAGTGTTTGCCCACTTAAAATGTATGGACCGTTTTGGTAATTTATTTATGGGCTGTTTTTACCTCATTGGCTGAGAGCAAGGCTCAAGCAGCCGGTGGCGATTACAGGGCAAGCATGACCACTGGACACACAACAACTGGCCCGGGGAGTCAACAGGAAGTACTTTTTTTAAACACCATAATCATGTTTTGTCAAGTGATTACAGAACGGTGCAAGAGCTCAAACATGTGGTGGTAATGGGACAAAGTACCGATGATAAACATATGGAACTATGCCTGGTCACGGACGGACGGACAGTGGAGTGGAGAGGTATTGTTTTACCCCCCCCCCCAATAAAGTATGTAGCTCATTAGGCGGAGCTCCCCGAGATTAAAGAGATGGATATGAGCAGAGGAGTCAAGGCTCGAGGTTAGAACTGGGGGCGAAAATCGACACTCTGCCAGAGCAGAGATGATCCAGCACTCAAGCCCGTGACCCCACAGCGGGCTGCAGCCTTTGATTTCTCCCCTCCTCTTTTTTCATCCCCACATCAAGAACACACATTGTTTCATCTCTTTGCATATTATCAGACTCCACCCCGTCCCCCTCATCTCTAATAAGGAGGATCCGCTACGGTTTCATCTTTTCTATTTTCTCCCTTACAACTTGTGTCGCCTTCCTCCCTGCGAGGGGTCCATAATTGATGGACTTCATTTAAGGGTGTAGGTGTTGTATGTATATCTGCCAAACCGCTACAGCATTGATATTCTCCCCCAGGCAAAAGAAGAGAAGGGCCTGGAGACAGAGGGAGAGAGAGGTGACCCTGCTAGCTGAGTGGCAGTGGCCGTCATGCATAGCATCTCTAAAACGGAGGGAGGGAGGGGGGAGGCAAAGGGAGGGTGAATGTCACTTTCAAGTGTCTCCTCGCCACTCTTCCTTAATGAGAGATGGGTTCTGCTTCTAGAGACAGCCAAGGGGACCAAGAACCCCCCTCCCCGAACCCTGCTTCCTCTTCAGATCTCCAAGTCTCTGAGGAACTGACAGCTCGGAGATCGGCAAGCCCGTGTCTCCTCCACCTGCTCAACCTCATTTCCCCATCATAACAACAACAACAAAGGTAGGAAAATCCTCTTTGCTGCAGCTGTCCTCTCCTCGCATCCTCTACACATCATTCTCAATCAGAGTGAGCCTCCAACTTTATATTCTCCCCGTATTAGCTCATATCTCAGCCTCCTGTCTTCTTAAGTGAGGGACGCACACTAATGCTATTTGCTAGCCCAGCTAGCAATTCATCCATTCCGGCTGAAGGAAAAGGTGAGAGGAGAGATCTCCCAGGACTTCTTGCAGCCCCCCATCTGTCAGACGCACCCGGCCCACTGATTTACATTTACCGCAAGGATATATGGGATGCCCGCAACAAAACGAGTCGAAGCAGCAAGAATCATGGGGCATAAGACAGAAAAAGGGAAAATTATTCAAAGCAGTGATTATTTTGGGATGGCCATTACACATGCACACCTGATCAGGGGGGGTGACACCCATGACTCCCCCTATCCACCATGATGGAGAGGGGCCTCATCTGTGCTGCGCTCTTATTTTACCTGGCTTGCATAAAGGAGAATTCTCTTAGGCACCAGGAGAGCCTACTGAGGCTAAATTAGGCCCCCGGACAGGCAGAAGAGAAGGGAGAGAGGCGTAGATAAGGCAGTTATGTATGCACAGGGGATTGATATGAGGGATACTAGACAAATTCATGATCAATCTTAAATCCAGTGTAAGGTGACTATATTTATATTCACAAATATTCACAGTTTTTAGTGTTGGTACTCCTGTAGGACACTTAACCATGCCCAGGCTGCATATTTGTCCCTGCAAAGGACTGCACTGGCAATCGGTAGAAATGCTGCAAAATGGCCACAAACATCTGAATATCTTCATGTATTTCTGAAGACACTTCCCTGTCCACCTGCTTTTTAAAAAAACAAAAAAACAAAACAATCCCGGAGCCCTGAAAATGTCAGATTGATAGTCCTCCTTTCAATATGGCTCTGAATGCCAGTCTCTTGTTGTCATCGGGGAAGGTCGTTAAGTCATTAGAGCAGCCCTTCACACTTTGAATGGGTACAGAAAAGGTGCTTAGCATGGTCATGTTTAAGCCACCATGCTGTGGTGCTAGAAATGTGAGGTCGTCTACAACTGCATCTCTTAGTCCTCTCTTTTACTCCCAACACTGCTCACAGTCTTCATTACCAGTGGCCCACAGGAACGACCTGATTTTGATTCAGACGCACTTTGCTCAGTTGCCCTAAATGTAAGATCTTGCTGGAATGGGGCCAGATGATTATGCTCCACCACCACCGTGCTTATTTTATTTAATGCCCAAAACAGCAGATCATTTTTCAAATCTGGGGCAACCAATCACGAGGTGCTTTCATTTGCTTCCTCGTGTATCTGTTCCACTCCACGGTACAGTAAGCATGTGTCTGAATGGTGTCAAGGAGCACCCGAACACCAATGATTAGCCACTGGAAATTAGCTGACCTTAAGATGAAAGGAGGCAGGATAAGATCTTAGCTGTTGCCATGAGGTCAACATCAGAGGCCTCCGTGTGCGCTTTCACCTCAACATGACAAAGGCTTCAAATTTACACTGATAAACGGCGGGATTAAACTTTCAAGCACCAATTTAGTGAACGTGGCATTGTTGTTATTCATTCAGCCACCAGGCATTTGTTTTTTCCTCCTGCTTTCAAGTTTGCTCAGGGCAGGAAACGAGCTGTAATGAAATCTTTAATGACAGCTTCAGCCTCATGTATCTTTTTCTTTCTTCACAGCAAGCTATTTCACATCTGCTGCTCTGATGTCAAACTGCTTCCGATGTTAATGAATGACAAAATGTAGAGTGAACTCCGTGGGTGCCAAATATACCGAAGAAAAGTAAACTTTAGAAGCCCTAAATAGCATTTATTCAACCCCAAATGCACCCTAGGGGTTCCCAAAGGTCACTGGACCAAGTAGGAATAGATCAGGACAAGTCATAGAACATGTAAACTCCACATATACAGATGAAATCCATAAATTAATCCTGGAACTTTTTGGCTATGAGTTGTACATAATGGTTTCTGGATTTTTGTCGCTCTTAATTCCAACCCTAGCTCTATCACATGACTCTATACTGACAACTATACATTGTCAGACAACAAACTTTAGTCTAGTTAAAATCTAGTCCTGTAGCATACAGGAGTTCAATGTACATTTCTGTATTTGGATATGAAGATTACAGGCTGGAAATATTCAGAGGACCTGAGTGTTTTATTGAGCTTCTCCGGCCTTTGAGACACATTTACAGGCATTACTGGTGCTGGAAAAAGTTCAATGCTAAAGCTCCGTTTTACACACTTCCCTGCTCATCTACAGCCGGACCGCCGTGTAGAAATCTCTCCCAGGTTGAAAGCGGCAGGATCAAAGTGTGAATCCGATTCCGAGAGCTTTATTCGTTCAGTGATGGACTTTTTTCCCTGGCCATCCGACCACTCGCACTGCAGCGGGTCCTCAGATGGTGACTCGTTGGCTGCTCCACAGCAAAAAAAAAAATCCTCCCTATCAAATGACTGCAGTCCATAAATCTCACAAAGACAAAATGTGAGAAAATCCTTGCAAATACTGATAACTTTAAAGCGGCGAGAGATGCTGGAGTGGAGGTGGGCAGATTAGAATTACAAGGAACCCTGAGGGAGATGAAATAATGATGTAATGTCTGATCTTCATAGCTTTTTTTAAAAAAACATCACTGTGTCAAGCTAATGTGACACAAACCCCTAAAAAATAGCAAAGAACACAAGGTTAAAGCAGCTAAAGACACATTACTGGCACCAACCGACAAACGAGCAATAATGAATGTAAAGTCTATTAATCGCAATTAGCATATTTCCCAGTGCCCAGACCCCTGAAGCATTGTCTTTGTCACGCATTCACGCACGCTGGTGGACATGGTGATGGTGAATATGTGGCATAACATATGTGGGAAATATTCCAGTGCTTTTGTGGCCTGACAGGAGGAACTATCTAATCTGTGGCATGGCTTTCGCTCACAGAGCAGATCTAAAAGGCTGTTAAGGCGAAAAAGGACAAAGGGATTCTTAATTTCCAACACGGTTTGGTCGGTTGTCAACCCCATTAACAGATCAGGAGGGATCAGTCTGTGACAACTGTCAGAGCGCAACCCCAAGACAAAACCACCATTGTGCCCGTAGGAAACCACACATGCCCTGACCAGATCCACATATGGTGGGCTTTTGGTGGTGGAGGTGAAAACCATGGTGGGAACGTCGATCTGAAGTGTCAGTGGATGCATCCATGTACAAATTTCTCTGCGCATTTATTCCCGCGGCAGAGGCCGGCACCGACGACATTTGCAGACAACATTGAGGCTAAACGCCGGTGACAAAGAGCGATGCCTCGAGGACCCTTCAGACGTCCATCCTCACGCGACATGAAGCGGACAAGACCCGCAGCACCATCAGGATGGGTTGCCTGTCTTGGTGCTGGGACGGAGCGCCGGAGAAAAAGGTGAAAGGGTCAGTGCGAAGCGTGATAAGAGGGATAAAACGAGCAGATGGACAGACAGACAGAAACGTTTGGGTGAGAGGAATAATAACCAGAGAGGTTAAGGGGGAGTGGATATCGAAAGGCTGCGGGTGAAAGGAAGGAGGGAACCAGGAAGGGTGGAGGGGTGAAGGATGGGTAAAGAGAGGGGAGGAACTTTGAAGTAAAACTGTTGGGACGTGTGTGACATTAGGACATTAGGGCCCTGGCAGGAGCTGTGTCATTGGTCCAGATGACTTGTGCATCGCCTTGGTGAAGTAACACGTTCTAACAATGGTAGAATGGTCACTGTATGTCACTGCCCTTTCCATCAGAATCCCATTATGACACGTCAAAACATTTTAGAGGGAAGTCACGCCAAAAGCACCCAAAACTGATGCCTTCCCGGTTGACAGAATCCGCAGGTTTAACAAAGAATGAATACTTTGAGACATTAAATGATTAGCTTAGATACCTGCCACTCTGGGTCCTGCACAATGAGGGCTTGTGTGTTTAGTTGCTGCGGGCTGATGAGACATTGCAGGGTCCTTTGGCCATATAAACAAAAATCTCTAAGCAGAGAAAATGCCAGGCTAGCCCCCCCACCCATTCCGACCCACCCACCACCAAGAAATATGTCTTGACAAGAAACAGACACAGGTTCGAGCCTTGGCCTTCGGGCCTCGCTGCATTCTTCTCCAGGCCTGCATAAAGTGGTGCACAAACGTTGACATTTTTCCTGTATTTCCCCACAAATTAGTCACATAAAAAAGGTCACCTCACTTTAAATGGGAAATTGCACAAGTGTGTTTGTTTGGTCAACTGCATCCCTGACAAATTGCTTTCATATGGAAATATTTTGCATCAGCAATCAGCATTGGTGGTGAAACACATATCTCCACACAGGTTGTTTTTTAACACCTGAGTTTCATTGATTTATTATTGCTCACCACGAATAAAATAAGTAATTGATTTGTCTTAAAATAACATTATTCAATGATGTAAAAAGCGAAAGAAAAAACGAAGCACTTAGCAGTTTTAGTTTGTCACCCAGAAAGGCTCAAAATGTCCGACTAGATATTTTTAGATCCATAATGAGTTTCATGTCTGACATGTTTAACATGTGCAGAGGAATGATGTCACCATGGTCATTTTTGATTGGACTGGAAGATCAGAAAAGGAAAACTGACATAAAATGGGAGCCTTAAGATATAGATTATATCTAAGAAGAGATGATATCGATTCCAGGGAATGAGAGTATCCATGTCAATTTACCGACAGGGACAGGTAGTCCTAATGCAAGTCATATCTAAGCTTTAGGTTCTGTTAGGACAGTGTTTGCCCAAACAGGTCAAAAATTTACAGCAGAAGTCTGAGGACCTATACATGTAAACTAGATGTTAATGTAGTTTCCAGCATTTCCCAGTAAGCACACTGAAGGAAAATGAGGAACTGATACATAAAGTTACACTGGCAGGGATTTGCATGGTGAGCATGTGCTGATTGATCTACTGGTAAACAAAATGCATCATGTCAGGCCAGCAAACCAGACCAGCATGTGTTCGCAAAGAGCCGCATATGACGTTCTGGTTTCCCGAATCGTCCTGATTCTATCTTTCTGTAGGGTTTAATCATCCCAACTATTAAATGATGGTGAGAGCTGCAGTCTGTGGCTCTTAACCAATGTCAAGAAACGCAACACTTTTACAACAGCCGTGCTCTCCCTGGTAATCTGGGAGTTTTCCCTCCGTTTCAGTTATTTTTACAGTTGAATAATCAGCTTCGCTTATTTTGGAGGCTTAGATGGATAATTTAACCATCAACAGAAAGCTTGTGCACTAGAACTGAAAACAAAAATGATGATTTCACGCTGTTTATGAAGAAGACCCCAGACCGTTAAACCTTTATAAATGAATGCTGAGCATCTCCATTGTTAAGTTTAAGGTCTCCTGTGACCCCACTCTGCTCCCAACATCATCAAACATTTAATTGAAACACCTGATGGGCATTTTTAATTGCATGTAGACGGTGCTGCAACATACCGACGGCTAGAAGATCCCAGCATGGGTCAGAAAAAGTGAGGTGGAATTGTGGAATCTGAATAAAGAATAAAAGGGGATGTTCTGCAGAAAACCTCCTGCTTTCAGCGACTGACTGCTACAGCAAGAATCTTAAGTCATCAAAGAGCATGAAAATAGCAAGATGAATTCCCTGTAATGATGCTGTGGACTAGATATATGATGATTTCAGTCCAAATTGTGTGAATGATTCTAAGAAGCTAAATGATCTGTCAGATTTGTGTTTTTTTGCTTTAAAACAGGGACTGTTTGTTATCATATAAGCACACGCTGAGCTAAAACCCAACTTTATAGTACTCTAGATGAATATATGAGGTTTCAGCACACCGCAAATATTGCACCAGTATAAAAAAACAGACTAAAACTTTGAGTAAAATTCAACGTCCTTCGCTGCATTGTTTGCGAGCCCACAGTTGACAATAAGAGACTGAGTGTCTCAGTGTCAGATAAATGTGACTCCACTTGTGAGATGCAAATCGGCCTTGGTCACTCAGTCGGCTAAACTGGGTATTTGCCTCTCAGGGTTAAATATGAAGGAATAATCTGACAGAGAGAAGTGAGGCAAACAGACAAAAGAAGGCATTTCAAACTTTAATAACTCGGGAGAGCTCTCACTGTGGGCCTTCCTGAGGATTAACGCTTTGTTCTCCCAATAATCTGCGATCAATAACAACAGGCCCAGACATCTTTATTCTGAGACAGCTTCAATGCCGCTCAAAAGGAGCAAAAAGATAACAACCCCCCCATTCTGCTCTCTGTGTGTTTTCACGGCGCTGAGATATTCCTATGTCCTCTCCTTAATCTGCTCTGCATTCAAGTTTGCCTTTCTTTATATTCAACGCTTTTCTTGTGTGGAAGTGCGTTTCTATAAGCAAGTGCCGCATGGAGCAGACGGATCGTGACACCTAGCGGATTAGAGGCAATGACTGAGTTGTAATGTGCTTTAAAAGACGGCAAATAAAGTCCAGAGATAAATGCTGATCGAGGATAGAAATGGCAGAAATGGCCACGTTTATTGGGACAGAATAATTAACCGTCGGGGGCCAAAGGAGCATTTGAAAATTGCAGATAAGGGTTGAGGAATAACAATAGGGAAGCGCACTGGCCATGTGTTTGACTACCTAATCCTGAGGCTTCACTCCCACATCTTCGTTTCTTGGGGCTAATCCATCTGTAAAAAAACAGCAACATCTTTGCAACACATCTAATTATTACAAATATGATGGCATAAGGGGGAAATAGAAAGGGAAGGGGGGGGGGGGGGGGGGGGGGGGGTGTTAAAAGAATAAAAAAAAATTCCGGTTAAAATGTGTGTCCTCATTCCTTTCTCCCTGATGGTGGACTCCCACAGTCCTTGGGCCTTTTGTGTCTGTCTCCTCTTTATGAATAGAGGCTTAGCCATGGCCTGAAGCAATGCGTCTTCTGCTCCCTCATTCATGGCCAATGCATTATTCATTTATTTTCATCATATCTTCAGACAAACATAAGCCTTACCCAGTTATTTTTTCCCCTTCTTTCCAATTTTTTGGGGGTGGGGTTGAGGTGAGGGACATTATTGTTATTGTATTCTTACTCCATTACTTCTTAAGTCTGGCAAAGGATATTTGCACTCTTTAAACACACTTGGACCCCTCAACTTTATCAAGACTCCAGCCGAGAAGAGAAGTCAGCGCACGTTATTGATTATCAGAGGGATTAGCTCCCAGATCAACTCAATATTATCCCCCGGTGCCACTGGTCAATGGAAGGCAGCCAGTTCATTTTGTCAGGAGAGTGTCTCTGCACGCCACCCTCTTGTGCATGGATTAAATGTTTTGTGTATATGCAGAGACGGGAGACATCATGTCTGAATCATATATGCATTCAAAATGGTCCCATTTATTCCTTCTGTTCATTCAAAGTTGCACCTTAGGCAAGCGCTAGGGGAAAGGAGCTCCCCCCCCCCCCCCATCTTCAGCAGACAAAACACAAGCGAGCCCTGGGTAAAACGTGGAACAAAGAGGCTGAAACTCTATATCCTGTGTCCATGGCCCTGTGTGTAAGTCAGTGCCCTGCACCAATTATCCACAGCTCCTTTCCCTACCTTTCTTTACATGGAATGAAAGACAAACAAAAACCCAAAAGCAGCTGGCTTGCTTGGTGCTTCCGTGTGAAAGCTTTGCTTCTCTCTCGACCCTCACTTCATCCAGTGCCCACAAGTCTCCAGCCTTGACCGCACATTATCTTCCAGACTCAATGCTCCTCTTCCTCCTCCTCTCCTTTTACCTCTTCTCTCCTATTCTCTACCTCTACAAGAATAAAGCACTCCTAATGACCGTGGGCTCTCAAGGGCCTGCTGGTGACCGGGTACTCAAAAGTGCGGTGCAGTAGAAAGGGGGGGTGTACCTCCTTCTTTTCCTCCTCTTTTATCACAGGTGAGAATGGAGGGTCAAGAGGGGTTAATGTGCTGCTGTTGCACAGAGGTTTGGGCTATCACCATGGCAGCAGCCACATCCAATACCAAGGTGCATTGCCTTCCTGCTGAAAAAGAGGTTTGTTTATGACTTGTTTAGTTGGCCTTTGGGTTGAACTTCATTTTCAAAGAGCAGGTTGAAGAGCTTCAGCTTTGGCATATCAGAGAAAGTTGAGGGTTAAAAGTGTTTTATTGCTCTTGGGCCTGTAAACCTTCAAGTCGAACCACCCAACTGAGAACTCTGATGCAGCTCCTCATGAAGTGTCAGTACAATTTGTTCATTGCCATTTGAGGCCAGCAGAGTAAAAACCTGACCCTTAATTTTGCAGCGCTTCATTGATTTATTCACCTCAACAGATTTATTTTTTTTAAAGTGCAGTTTTTATCGGAGATTTAGAAAAGTAAGGGCAGTTCTTCTTTTGTAGTTTTCAATTTTAAAGGGACTAAATGGGAGTAATGTGTTTCAAAATCAAAAAAAGGAGAGGGACTTAGATACATTATATACCTCAAACATCGTGCAGGTCATGGCTTTGACTTGCTTATAATCAAAGGAAGTTATAAATGGTCCACTAAGGGATCAAATTCTGGATGCCGAATGTGCTGAACATTTAATTTCTTTTAGGCATCATCTACAGCTGTGTGCTATGATGACAGTTGTACCCAGTTTTACTGTCTTTAGGCTTTAGGGACTTTAGGCTCCAGTAGGAATGGAAACAACGTTTGGATGGAATGAAGACATAAGATCATCAGATGGCTTTAAGGGCAATGCTTTATTAAATTCACACGTGTTTTCATGCTAAACCTTTCCATCATACAAGTGCCATACATTGATTTGCTTTAAATGTTATAAGCAGAAGAACTGTTTTGCAGGGTGCAGACCTGAGAAGATTAATCATTAAAACCCTGCAAGGCTCCATGCTGTAATTTAAATTCCGGGACTACAATAAATGAGCTTGATCCTTTATTCTTTGGCCTCCAAACTTGAAACAAATGCAGGCAAATCTGAAATAATTAATTTCAAAGGGTGAATGTTAAATAACACTTCCATTCTGATGCAATTTGCATTTGGATTTCTGCGATTTCTGCACTTATTCCGCTCGCTCTCACATGCATTTCCTCTCCCAAGGTTCTCACTTTAATATCAGTGTGGATCAAAAAGCCTTTCATTAAGATTTTCTGCACTCCTTCCAGCATTGTTTGGCTCCCAGGATAACAACAAAGTGCCTTTCCCTACTCCAGGGCCAGGTTAGTGGAGACGAAAGCAGCGGTGATTCCTGGGCTAAATTCACATCAAACACAAGGGGCTCCAAGTGAGAGAAGATGAAAGCATCCAGCCTGACCCGGAAGATTAGACCAACACCGCTGCCAGCTCTGCAGCACCCAGGGGCCATTCTCACTCTGGGATCCTGCCCCTCCTCTTTGCAAGCACAATGGACGTAAGTCTCAAAGAAGGTGGTAAAACACGAGGTAAGCAGAGGATGAAAAAGCAAAAGAAGGGAGGAAGGAGAGAGGGAAAAATGTAATACAATCTCAACAGTGTAAAACTGCAGGCTGCCCCAACCCACTTCTCCCGCCTCTGCTGCCGCCTCCTCTGACAGACAGCAGTGAGGCTGAGAATAATGCAGATTATCATAATTGCTTAAAGTGCATGTGAATATTCATGATTTTGCTGTCTTATTATAGCAACAAATCCACACCACAATGAATGTAAATGCACTCTGATTATTTTACATAGCACAAGCGCATTGTCCCCTTTTTTCCTCCCCCCTTCCGCATTTGTGCATGCGTGTGCATGTGCGGACTGCAGCTGCGGGTGTCAAGGTTGGGTGCAATCCCGAACTGGCCCTCATCAGCTGACCAAGCTGTTGCCATGCATCACCTACTGGCAAAAGATAAAGTGCAGTGGATGTGAGCCTGGGGGGAAGTGAGCAGGGATCAAAACAACTTGATCGGCTCGTCAAAGAGGAAAAAGTGGGAGAAACGGACAAAACGTTCCAGGTGAAATAAGAACAAATTCACGTTTGGGCGTCTAAATTAAGGGTGCAGCTCACACACACACACACACACACACCCACACTCACACACACACACACATAGAGGCCCCCTCCAGCTCCACTGCCCATGCTTCTGAGGTGCCAGATGGCACAGGACAAACCCTCCTTAGGGGAAACAGCACGATGACCCCCTCCCTCTCACCCCCATACTTTCTCACACATTGAAGACACATGGAAAAAGGAATAGTGTGTGTGTGTGCGCGCGCGTGTGTGTGTCTGCGTGTGTGTGTGTGTCGGGTGTTTGTGTGTGGGGGGGCATATCAGTGATGCACATCAAAGTATGCGCACACCCAGAAGCTTCACACTGACTGCATTGCAATATCATGGCATGCCTTAACATATTCCGCAGCAGCTGAAGAATTTGAATTTTTCCTTTTTTTTCCCAGCCTGGCTGTGGGTCTGCTCTCTCACGCACTGTGTGACTCTTGCATCCCTTCCTTCTCTGCCAGCCGTGCCCTGTTACTGTACCTCAAGATGCTATCTCACCTCCGCCCGCATCGGTACACGGTGACCCAGCTCAGACCTCTGCTGCCAGGAAGGTACAAGACTGTAAATTCTGTCCAAAAACAGAGTGGCGTTGGTTGAGTAAGCAGTACAGACACAAAGAAACAGGAGATAAGAACGTCGGGAATAAATTTGGGCAAAATTAGTCTTCGGACCTTTCCCCCAAAAAAGATGTAAACAATGATGTTGTACTATAGCATCTGAATTAGTAAGGGCTCTATTGCAATACTGTTGAATGTAAATGGTTAAATTATCAGCTGGTAAAATGGGATGTTTGCGGTCGGGATTAAAGGTTTGATTCTTTCAGGTTCGACTGGTCAAGGTCAGCTTGTCTGGCGTCCGACAAAAATCAATTAACCTAATGTTTTAAACAGATCAATGCTAAATATGTAACAGCCTTCTGTTTTTGCTTAATGACTCATGCCTTTGCAATGGTTGGCAGCACGTCCTGGTTCTGGGTTGGAGTTCTGGTTTACATGCGAGTTTTCACTCGTGAATCTGGTTTCCTCCCGTCCAAAAACACGCACATCTGGTTGGTTGGAGACTCTAAGCTGCCACACGATGTGAGTGTGTGTGAATGTTGTGTGTCTGCCCTTCAGTGGACTAGTGACATGTTTCGTTGGACATATTCCGTTTGCCAGGTGACTGATAGACTCCCATTTGACCCTAATTTAAGCAAGTGACAATTAACAGAAAATGGATGGGAACACAGTTTTACACATGATAGCACACATTCAATGTTGACGTGCATGTGTGGTCTTATCAGTGCACAAAGAACTTGGATAAAACTGTGTAGCCTCGACAGGTTTGATGGAAAGTGCATTTGACAAACAATGGAAGTAGGACATAATTACTGTCCCACATTTTTAACAGATGATTAGACAACTTACTTAATTTCCTCATGCAGCATGTGAACTGTAGTTCAGACAGTAGAGTCACGATCATTATGACCCCTCAGTGAGGGATATTTGGCCATCGCTTCCTCCAAAATTCTATGGTCTTTCCACAACAAACCAGTAACCTATTTGATTTAGTCTTCCATCTCTCTTGGCACATCTGTCTGAAAAGAGAGTTGGCAGCAGGAGGACGAGCCAAGTTATCCCAACGGGCTCCACCACTTATCACCAGCCTTCCGAGATTCCACCAAGATTCATCCCCTTATGAATAATCTCAGCCACAGGCACAATGGAGGATTGGAAGGAAGGAAAACAGTGGCAGATTATTCCAAAAAGACACAGGGAGGGATCAGGATCATTTTAGGGGGGATGAGAAAGAAACAAGGGAAAGAGAAAGATGTCGGATAGAGTGAATGAAGAGGAAAGAGGAGGGTCCTTGTGGAAAAGAGAGAGAGGCAAGAGGAAGTCTTTTGATGTGTTTTCCTCTGCAGAGCGGGCATCGGGGCGAATGGTAGATCCGACGCTTGCCCCTCTGCTTGAAGGGGCTGACTGGTTTATTAAACGCTCCCACCGCCCCCATGCCTCCAAGCAAGATGGGATTAATGCTGGCATAACCCTTTACTTAATTCATTACAGGGGACGCTGGTTAATTTGATTTGATATTATTTTAATAAAGTTCTGTGATGATTTGGAAGATTGTTTCAGGCTATCAGAAATAATTTTCCAGTTATTACCGCCGCTCAGGCAAGTCCTTTGATAGCGGCAGTCAGTCTTGGTGTGTGCGGAATACATTAACCGTGTAAGTGCAAGTGCGTCTACAAAGCTGCTAAAGAAATACTAATAATGAGACCACTCTGAATCGCTGAGTGTTGTAAAATGATGCTGTGATGTGCTCTGGGCAGGCGCCCCAGAAGACAAACATGACAGAAGAAGGGGGGGTGAAAAGAGAACATAGGCTGAGCAGAGGAGAGATATTTTGTATGCATTCATCTTACACATGTCACCATTGTTAAATCTCCTAGGGATACGTGGTTGCTTTTCAGAGGAGCCCCAGTGCTTTGTGTTATTCATGTGCTTATTGAAGAGTCTCCACTGCTAGTGTGGGTGTCTCTGGACCAAAAATGTCAAAAAAAAGTCACAACGATCAGTGTCTATATCAATACCCATTTGGCACCCTTTGGTAAATGTTTGTGAGAGATTTGCCCCATTTCACATCTACAGTAGCTTTTCTAGGCTCACATTCTCATATTGGCCCCTCTGTGTGAGGAATAATCCTGTTTTCCACTGTTCTTTTGTCCACTTGGTGTCATGAACAGATGCCAGTTGCATATAATTCTGCCACTGTCTTCTCACCTATTTACATATTCCTTGAGATAATTGGAGACAGTGTAGATGTCTCACGCTATTTCCTTAAGCCTACATGCAGACCCTTCAAGTTTTGGAAGGCAAGGCAAAGACGTGAGGGACGGGGGGGTTTGGGGAGGGGTCAAACTGTATGGTTAGTGACAGTGTTTTTGTTTTGGTTTTTCCTTAAACCCTAAATGACACACATTTCCCTCTGAAAAGATAAGCTCTCAGTCAAAGGCCGCGGGAGATGTCTGGGACCCTGTGAAAGAAGTGGGAGAATTACCTACCAGGGGTCTGGTATGAAGGGAGAAGGCGGTGGGAGTGGAGAAAGAAGTGGTGGTGTTTGCTGGAAGGGGGGGGCTACCCTTATTCATTAGTCCGTCTGGGGTCTAAGGCGGGGTCACACAATGTGACGGTTGTTCTCCAGACCCCCAGACCCCAGCAGACATGTTTAATGGCCACCGTTTCCTCTCCAGACAGAGAGAGAGAAAGCAAAGGAGGGGCATGGAGGTTGAAGCGAAGGTGATGGGGGTGGACTTTGAAAAGACCAAAGGGGAGAAGGATGAGGAAAACCGTGAAGAGAAATGATGAAAACGCTCCATAAAAGTAAAGGGAGGGGGGGATAAAACTGGGAAGTAGTGAAAGAGGGAGCTGAGATTTCGATGGACAAGCGTCACAAAGTGACGCGATGCTCTTCTGGGTCAGGGAGGTTCCCACTCAGAACAGGTTTGTACCTGCCCCGGGACAGAAACGGTAGAACATTCCGCCTCTGGATTCCTCCTTCTCTGCTTTTTCACAAGCGTAAAAGTTCACAGGTCACTGTTTGGAACAATTATTGGGGTTAGAGTTCATGGTTAACGTGAGTGAGTAAAATCACACAAACTGTAGAATTTCACGGCCCTGAAACAACCGCTTCAAAACAATGACTGCCAAAGGAGGAAACACTCCATTTTACATAAATACCTCAACAGCACTTGACATGGCAGTCTATAAAATCCAATTAAAACTTTTATATAATGAGCAAGATCAGCACCTGCAGAGCAGGAGGGGTGATGCTCAACTAACCAGCCCTTGTGGAAATGGCATGCAAATCATATGTATAGCCCACTGTATTATTCTTCCATATGTGCGTTTTAACCAAGGCATTTTATAATGTCAAAATGTCAGAGGTTTCAGTAATAGCCAGCTTTCTTTATGTTCATTATATCAGCAGAGATATGCCGCTCCAGGTTCAGAAGTATGGCCCCAGGCAGAAATCAATGTCCACAAAAAGGTTTTTTGATACCATAGCCAGTAATCAAGGTTACAGAAAAGGGCATGCATTAACACAATTCCACTGAAATGTGCAGAGTTTATGTGCATAAGGTCCAAGATTAAATCAAAAACTCAAATGTCAAGTGGAAATGCATGCAGATTCAAGCAAATAGGGCGCAGATGCCGGTATTGACTTTAGCTGAAAGGCTCAGAAAGGTGTATGATGTGAGTTAATGATCAAGCATCAAGTATAGGCCAACTAATACTAATGATCATCATATATAATGTCCCAAGAATCAATTACTGTATTAACCATCTCTTTTCAACATCATTGGCTCATCCCAGTCAGAGACATTAAGTGTTTCTGCTGTGCACGTATCTCAAAATCAAAATGAAGACATGTTCTGGACATAAGATCACTGATAATGGCAATCGTTTTCAATATAATGGATGTGTTTTTTTCCCATTTACAACCGGCTTTAAGATGGAATTAACAGATAGCATTAACTACCAAGGTATTCTTTCCTGCATCAATCTCTGGAGGTTCCTTTTAGTCCCCAGTGTGAAAGGTAGTAATTTGTCACTTTAAGCCGGCTCCAATTAGATTAATTGCATTAGACAGGCTAGTTTAGTGAAACCCCCTCCTCTGGAACTGAGAGACGTTGGTTTTCTGCCTGCTTTTCTTCTCTGTATTTTATACCCCATTTCTATCCCCAAAGGTTTTTGGCACGATCTTGAAAGAGTTTGCGATCCATGCTCGGCTGAATTATAGTAGTAGAGGAATGAGATTAATTAATTTCACCAAACCCCATTTGTTTTTATAGACAGCTTTTTTTTCCAGGCTTGAGTAAACATTTTGCTAGAATTATGACCATGTTGGGGATTTATCACAACAAAAGAAAACACCACAAAGGGATGTCCTCCGCACTCGCCTACATGTCTTAACCATGCAAAGGAAATACAAATTGGAACTTGTTCCCCCATAAAAATCCTTCATGTTCTGGACATTGCTCTTAAATACCTGCTGGCCAAAACACATGTGGGCACCGCCAAAGCCTTAGTTAGCACTGCTCGAGCTGCTGACAACAGCATGAAGATTAGGGGTCATGTCAGTTCCAGATTATTGGAGGATTTTACATTTATATACCTCTGCTGGCTCTAATTTAACTGCACCTTCAGGGACTTTAAAGTGTGGCTGGAATGAAACAAACAGATGTGGTCCCCTGTTAACACGCATGTGTGTCTGTGTGTGTGTGTGTGTGTGTGATGGGGGGGGCATGATCCGACAGCCACTTGAAAAGAGGGAAAAAGAGCGGTGTGGACATAAAGACAAGGCCAGACAGGCTTGCTAAACCTACATATACTTTGTCTCCTTTCCAGTTTCAATTTTCCCCTTTTCACTCCACCTCCACACCGTTCCTCCCTTGTGACTTCCTGTGCCATCACCTCTGTCAGGTGGGGTTTTGCAAAGGGTGTATGCAATGGCTTCCCTGTCCATCCAGCATCCAAGGTCACGAGCCTGGCACTGGGCCTATGGCCGCTGCCCTGGAGCTGGTGTTCTGGTTGGTCGGCGGAGCATCTGTAAGTTAAAAAAAACTTGAACTGGAATATTGTGTCCTGCTCTACATTTCTTATCGGGAAGCACTTTTATTCCCAGATATAATCGATTGCTGCAGAGAGAAAAGAAGAGCAAAGATAAGGAGCAATATTCTGACTGAAGTTTATAACTCACCGATTATGAGACTGCTTATGTAACAATAAATGCAAATATTTCTGCAAATTTGCAGTCCTTCTGCCCAAATCAAGATCTCCTTTCCATGTAGGGGCCATCAGTTACCACCATGCCTAATGACAGAGGGCAATGTCTTTCTCTCGCTTTCTGAGAAATCTCCCCATGGAAGGGCCGGCTACCACAGAGACAGCCACGTAAATGCTGATTGCTGGCTTTCAGAGCTGACGTTACCTCTCAAGAAAAATAATGAGCTGTGTGTCGCGATTTGCTGCTATGAAACCCCCTGTGGAGTTCTAGTGTAAGCAAACACAGTTATGATTAAAGTAGGGCTTTCTCATCACAAGAAGTATATATTCTTCCAGGCAACCAAGCTGTTTCTTTTACTAAATCAGTGTTTATTTATGAATACACATAAAGAAATCCCCGCCTCTATTGAGAGGACATTTTACCGTATCCTGTTGTCACAGCCAGTTAATAGGGTCAAGTGGAATACTGAGACGGGGAAATCGAGCATCTCGGTCGTTATACACAGCATCTTTACCATAAAAATCTATCTGAACTGACTTGGGAAGGGGCAACAGGGTGATGCATTTGTTAGCAAAGTTGCCTTTTAGTTGGTCTGATTTATTCTCACAATCCAAAATCATGCACATTTACTTGATTAAAGACTATAAAATAGACCCGACACCACCCTGAAATGATTGTTCTCCATGTAGAATTACTGAGACAATGTGTACCGTGCGCACCCCCACCCCCATCAGCAACCAATCAGCAGCTCTCTTCCATATGACACAGACCGAGAGCCATCACACATGCTCGCCAGCTTCCAAGTCCTACTGCCAGACAGGCCTGTTAATTGGGCGACAAGATCAGAGGCGATATTACAAGCCAATTAAAGTGATCGGGACAGATTGCCAAGCGATGAGCTCCACTGCGTAATTGAGAGTGTGAAGTACTTGTCGTCCCTCTCTCCCCTCTCCCCTCACTCTCTGTGTCCATGTGAATAAATGATGAGACTGCAGACAGATGAAACTAGTTAGCACATTACCACCCCTTTATCCGCTCTTAAAGCACCACGCAGTGGATCAGAGGTCAAAGGAGGACGTCACTCGACTTTTGCAATTGCTGTTGTGAGTGGACCCGCGGTGACGATCTACCAGCAGCAGAGCATGTGGCAGATATACAAAAAAGAAAAAAGGAACCGCTAAAGCCCTCTCTGGACCCACCTATTTTAGCTTGAGAGATTTGTTGATTCACGAATCTCTGTTTCTTTGATTGCTGTTGTTCTCTTGTGATCCAACATTGTTTGTTATTAGTTTGTCTTTCAGACTGCTGTTTTGTGTGTTTGTGTGTGTGTTTGCGTGTCTGTGCGTGCATTCCTGCGTGCAGGCATGTGATGTTTGGGGAGAGAAAGTGCGAGACCGATTCATACGACAGCTACTTTAATTTGTTCAGGGAATATTGTTGTACTGGTGCAGTCCACTGGGTAGCACCTGCATGCCAAGTTTGCTTAATCATGCAAAAAGAACAGAAAAATGCATTACAGATGTCAGAGTTTCTCCCGAAAGAGACAGAGATTTGACAAACATCTTCCACCCTGAGAGAACAATGGTGCAAAATTCATTTTTGTCAAATGTAGATAAATCTCTCTCCTGATGTTTAACACTTTAATAGTAATATGCTTTAACAGAGGTAAAACGTTAAATATGATGGTTAACAGATCTATGCCAACATATCATAAGTCTTTATTCCCATATGTAGCTTAGCACCCACATCACAGCTTTAAATGTCCACCCACAGATTCATAAAATATCATTATGATGTCATCAGCATTATTTTCCAGATTTGACGACTTCTCTGGAGACGCTGCACAACCATTATCATAACATCGGCAGCACTAAAGCTGACGTACGTCTGCCATCATTTTAACACACACACACACACAAAACCTATTCAGTGAGTGACAGGATGACAGTTGTCAAAACTGATGTGTGTTTCCGAGTTCCATCATTATTTTCAATAAAACATTTTATGCACTCACAATTCCACTTATTTCCACTTGGATGCTGATCTAGATCAAGTTCGGTCCTGCTGAACTATAGGCCACAAAATCAACGCAAATATCTCCTTAGTTGTTGATATTCATGACAAAATAATGCACATCAGTTAATGTAATCAGTTGCACGGTCTTTACCGTTTTGGAAATTGCATCTCAAGAAATAAGATGTTTTAAATTTCTTTTTGACATCTAGACGCTAAAACAAGTAATGCTGAATTAAGGGCTTTCCTTTCAGTTTATTTTTTTTACTCCCGATCCTAAAGCCTCCAATAAGTTGTTTATACCAGAGCAGTTATGCTTCACAGTCAAATTACATTAAAAAAAACCTGCATCCAAGTTTTCCTGATACAATTTTATTCCAGATCTAGGCTTATAAAGCAAGTAACTGGAGTCATTAGGGGCTTTTTGCCAGATGAGTCTGAGCATTTCTTGTCACTGCTCAGACCAAAAAAAAGACTAAAGAAAAGCATCAGGATTCTGTTTTGCATTTAAAATAATTTAATGCTAAAGACATTGCAGCTGTGTTGTAGCCAGCGCTGAGTAGTTGTGGTAGTATAGACCTACTTAAAACCTACGTAATCAAGAAGGTGCACGTGCAACCTGGTAACAGAAGTACAGCCCCAGATGTTGTACCACCTCTATACAGATCAGGAAGCAGGAAAAAGTCTAACACTAAACAATAACCACCAGCAGCATTGCAAATCGGGTTGTCTTACAGTTGCTTGGACCGGTTGTCATTTGCTAAAGTGATACTTTTAACGTAATCTTTGCGATCTTTCGCACTAATTTAGGATGACAAGCCTCCACTAGCCATCATACTTCTTTGTTCTTTGTGTTTTGTGAATGTTTCCTTCTCAGTCACATCTTATCCCAAACTATTAAAAACGGCTGGTTTTGGGCCCCTGAACCGATACCTCTGGATCAGGTCAACACTAGTATTGATCATCAGCAATCTTTATTCAGAACAACCCTGCGATCAATCTGAATAAATATCGCCATGATTTGACAGGGCCAACAATGGAAATAGCAGAAAGATTGGAGAGTGAAAGTGCCGGTGAGATTCAGTAGAGGGTTGCAGACAAGAGCACAAATTGCTGATTGACGGGAATTTTACACACAGCTTCCTCCAGGGTTTACATAGAATGAAGTAAAGAATATATCTAGTGAGCAACAGCTTTCCCACTAATACCAGAGGTCAGAGGTTGGTGGAAAGATCTGAGGTGTGCACAAGAGCATCTCTAAACACACAGGTCAAACTTCAGGACAGGTGGGCTTCGTCAGCAGGAGACCGCACTTCCAGATGGTAGATGGACGCATTTACACTCACTACCAAGCATAGACGTGGAGGGAAACGGATACTCAACAATGGAAACCAGAGTTGTGTTACATGTGGTGAAAGGTACCAGAGGAGATCCAGAGTGTTTTTCTGTCTTTCCACACAGCTCATAAATTTAGCACTTGAACTTGCTGAGACAATGGCCTGCAGCATGAGCTGCTAAATGAGAACATAAACGGCTTGATTCCACCACCTTGCTGAAGATACGGCATGAAAAAGTGGGCAAGATTAAATTAATTTGCATGGGATCAGGGCACCCCCGTGGAACTCTGACCTGCTCTCGAAGAAATTCAAATAAATGCCTGCAGAATGCTGAAAGTTCCAGCACAAACCACAAAAAGATCCCAACAGAATTATTAAGGGGAGTTCTTGGAACAAGAAGACACTCCAGGACAATTGCTATTATTTGGATGGGACTCAGAGAAAGACAATCACAATTGTGACGTTAGCTCTCTAGCTGATTCAGAGCTCCTGATAAACACTGTAGTTAGAGATAGTTCATAAAATGCTGGCAGCGGAACTTAATTATTTCAAATGATGTTATGATGGTTATGAAACCGAAGACTCATCTTTGGTGATTTCCCCATGACGCATGTGGTGTGTAGTTCGTTGGAATTTGGTTTTGTTAAAAATCTGGCCTTAATGTCTGCACAGTGATTGTTCAGTCAGGTCTGGTGATTTTTCTGATCTTTTCTGGCTGATTTGTTCATTGAGTGGTGTGTGTTTAGTGTATGACCACCTCTGGGATGACTTGTTGGACACTGAGCCGTTGAAATATTCTACAGTGGCTTTGTTTGTTTTAAAAAGAGGGGAGGGACGTTTAGTGGCTAAGGGCTGGAACATGAAAGCGAAACTTTGGCTTTTCTTATGAAAGAAAAATGTCATTCTCGGGATTTTGTCATAGGCACGCTGTTTCCTGTCTCACATGTGGATTTCAGATCTTAACTATGGTTCTTTCAGGTTCCCCCATCAATCACGAAGGCTGCAAGGTGCATCCTTGTCACATTTAAGCACACTTCTCTTTAAATGGGCCATAACTTTAAAAGGAGTTGACACCAACTTCCCTTTACAAATCAGTTACGACTTTCACGACCGTTTTTTATGAGCTTTATCGACAACTCTTCCTGCACAGCGGAGCAGTTCAATAGCTGAATTGTCCTTCGTTCCCCCTTTTTCCCTGCGCTTGTACTGCTGATGTTGTTCTAGTGCTACTCGGGGAATAAGAGACCTCACACTGTGGGGACTTGTAAAACTACTGTCATGTTGATGGGGAGGCTCGTCAGAGTGTGTGCGCGATTGCGTGCTTGTGTGCGTCTTTTAGAAGCGGGAATAAGCACACTGCAGAGACCAGTAAACGCTGTCTGAATGAAGTCCCAGTGCAGCGGTGGTGAGTAGTGTTTGATGGCCATGTGATTTGTTTGTTCAGCCCCAATGGCCTTTTCTGCTGGCTGAGGAAGAGAGAGAGCGAGACCAGGAGAAAGGCAGGAGGGGGGCCGATTGCTTCACACCTTCTCCCCTCCCGGCCACACCAATGAGCCATTTAATCCTCCTTCTTACAGCTAAATCAACACCTCTCACAAACTGGTTGGACACACGACTGCAGTCGGTCTGCTGCCCTGGCGGTCCATCTTGGTAGGCTTTCTTGTGCCGGCAGCTGTATTTAGTTTACAAGACTATATTTAGGGATAGATTTGGATATGTATCACCTAATAATAAAATATCTGACTATTGTTCTCATTCATCCTGTAGTCTTTTTCATTCCATCCGGAAAGTTGAAAGCATTCATTTCACCTCACTTCCAGGATAATCGAGGAGGGGGAAAAGAAGAGCAAGAAGACCAAAACAGGTTGAGCATGTGAATAAAACATACGGTTAATGGAGAGGGAACCAAGTGAAAGAATCGGAGGAGAGGAGGTTTGGAGGTTTGGAGTGTGAAAGGCCTTTGATGGGTACCGGAGCTTGTGGGCGGCACATTTAGCCCAGTGTGATAATTGTGTCTCTGGGGTGAGATTCTTGGACTTGATCCTGGTTGAGATCAGAGAGCAAGACAGATCATTACAAGGCAGGAAAATGAGAAGAAAAAGAATCAGAAAGGGAGAGCAAAGGAATGCAGCCGGTGCTGGTACTTGTATGTAGGTGGATAGAATTGTCAAGGTGACCACATAACCATCACAGGTTTCTTTATGTTTTCATAGGTCACGCATGGTGGTGAGGGTTTTACTATGATAAGCTTTACTGATGAGTTTTCTTCATTTTCTTGTTATTTTCTTGCTTCCCTTCTTCCACAGAGACATGAACATCACAGTTGACTGTTGGAACACAAAAATTAACTTCTCTTAATTAGCTGGGGTCCAATACTAGTTCTGAAGCATCGGGTGGTTTTAAACTGCCTGAGATGAGAAAAAATGTCGTCTCCCTTAGAATGGGAATTGTTATTAAAAGTATCCATATTGATCAACCTAAAATCTAAAATGCTCCCCCATTTAAAGGACACACAATATTTTATCTATTTGATATTAGAGGCTATATTTAGAGACTATATTTAACATTAGAGGAAAAAACTTTCTGAAGCAAATGTGTGAAAACATCTCGGAGGCTGTTTTATCGTGAGCTGGTGTGGCTCCGACTTCTCTCCCCACTGAAAGACCAATATGCTCTAAACACCCGCTTATCTCTCTCTGTCAGAATGACCAGGTTTGTTTCGCCACAGGCCCACCAACACAGAAACCCACACACACACACGCACAGTCCCACACAATCACCAGGGGAGCTTTCACTACTGTTCACACATGCTGATGCACACATAAAAATGTGTATGAAGTCACAGAAATTCAGACGCACACGCATGCATACATACACACTCTCTCTCTCCGTCTCCCCCTATCTTTGGTGACAGCAAGGGAGCAAGGGGAAATGTGAGCGTTGGCGGGCGAAGTGCCTCGGTGTCAACTGACAGATATAATTACAGGCGCGGTCTCTAAAATCAACCCACCGCCTCATTTCTACCTCCTTCCTCCAGTCGCCCGATTTCCTCGAGCGCCCCCCCTCCAACCCGGCCCTCCACCCTACCCGGCCCTCTGCTCTTACCCCCTCGGCCTTAACCATTATTTATTTTAGCAGCTCCAGCCCGCTTCAGAAGGCTCAGCAGCACTCACAGGGCCCCTGCCAAAAAGTGGCTTTCTGACTGAAAGCTTTCCAAACAAGCTCCGCTGGTCCATTTGGCCAGAGGCCAACTCTGTGCGGTCTCTCTACGGCCGCTCTCTCTAAGAAAGAGGGAGAGGGGGTGTCTGGTTCGCATTAGGATGAGTGTGTGCGTGCGTGTGTGTGTGTTTCTGGTGATCTGACCCAGGCCCACGGAGTGATGGTCCCTGGAACCTGAAGCCACACTGGGCTGTATAAACAACGAGCAGTGTATTTACACAGAGCTGAGAGAGCAGGAGGCTGCAGCTCCACCGGTGCATCACTGCAAAGTCCTTTCTATGATACTCTGCAGACAACCTGTTTGACCGGTGTGTGTGTGTGTGTGCGTGCACACGCGCTTTGTGGGGGTTGTCCCTGATTACCTCCGCCCAAGGTATCTTATCATTGTCTGTTGGGATCAGAGTATATGGAGACGCCGTTATGGACCCTCAGATAAGTATGTGTACAGGAGAGAGGAGTTGGAGATAACTCATGATTAGATTTGAAAAGGTGCTCGGACGCTGCATTAGCAAAGTTCCACGTTCCATTTTAAAGAAAACCCTCCTACATTACAGGTGTGCTAAAATAAAACAGTACCGAGCTGCAGGTTTGAAGTTCAGCGCCCAGCGGGGCTTCACAACCCGAGAGTGAAGAAGTGAGAGAAGAAGAGATAATGAGTCCTGCTTGTATATTTAACTGTCTCGCTGTGGCGTTTGTCTGAGGTTTTGCAGCTGTCCACTCTTCCAGGAATCAGGAACCAGGCCTCATCTCACCTGACCTCGTGTGATTGGCTGAGTGTGACCGAAAACACTCGCATACAGCACGTACGTGCACACGCAGCCCTGGAGGAACAGAGGAACAGGACACACACTCTCCCCAGGGCAGCAGAGAGGAAGGAAGTGAGGGCTTCTGGTCACCAAGTAAGCCAACCATAAACCTGCCTGTTACACAAGTCGCTTTTCAGCTGCAGCAACCTCCGAAATAAAAGGACTTTGTCGCGAAATATGCAATTTATTCATCCTGTTGTTTCCTCTTTTAAAAATCTCAAATGAACCAGCTCTATATTCATGGTCACGAGCTGTTCAATTTGGCTTTAAAACGTTGATATTTGTATAAAGGTTCGCACTATTTACTCGTATTTGAATGCTAAATTCAATATTCCAAAGACAGGGTTTTTTTAGGGGGTGTTTTCAAGTTGTTTTTTAAAAGAGAAAGAAGGGCTGAATGCCTCTCAGAATTCTGCATAAATGCGCCTTAAACCTTACAAAGACAAGTCTCTTTCGAAATTACAGCATGAATGAGAAGTCTTTGTGGTAAGAATTGCAAAATGAAATACTCTTTCTCTTCCCATGTCGAGTTGTTTCACCTATCTGCCCCTCGTCTGTGTGGAAAAGGTAGCCCATAATGCAATGGTTGAGCACCTTAGGACCTCATACCACAGCATGATCACAGGCACGCTGAAAATAAGTGATATTGTCTTTACCTCAATAATTCTGCAGCTCCTACAGGGCACCTGTATATCCAAGACCGTGTTTGTGCCATACATACACAACCTGGATTCAGTTTCCAGCTCATCCAGGAGTTTGGCGTCATCTATCACACCTGTAGCAACAGGTTGGGCAGATGAACTAAATGAACTAACGTAAAAGCAAGTTCATTGCTGCTAGTTACATGGCTATATTAACTATAGCTGAAAAAAAAAAAAAAAAAAAAAAACCCATCCGTGACATAATGAGAGAGAGGAAGAAAGAGAGAGATGCAAACTCATGCTCTCATTCCTTTTGTGGTGGAAACAGCTTTCATTGGCTAAAGGCTTCATTTGCATTGTGATTTCATCTTTAAATTAATAGATAGCTATTGGTGACAGTGTTATAACTGTCTGTCTGCCTGCCTACATCGAAAGCCATGAGTCAAAATTAATAACTGGGTCTTTATTCTAGTTTTTATATTTATTTTTCAGATTTTTTAATATGTATACCTTGCTTTTGACAGTCTTAGAGACAAAACATCTTCCACTCTGCAAGTGCTCTGCATACCAGTGGATTCCAGGCTAATATTTCTGATCTGTCGGACCCCCAAAAATCACTTCCTTACTAAAATATCCGGTAAATTACATTAAAAAGTTCAACTTTTTTTCTAATACACTTGGATCCCACATCTGCAGACTGTACTTTTGGAGTATGTAGCGAGCAGATATTTAATCAATAACATAGTTTTTGAAAGAAAGGTGCGATGATGCAAAATGTGCTAAACTGGGAGAGCCTGTTTCAGGATCACGGATGTCCGTGTCAATAACAAGGGTTTTACAGGACGACTGAGCAACTCAGCAGAACAGAGAAGTGATTGTTCAGCGAGTTCGTTTGCGTTTGCTGTTTATCAGAGGGGTCAAGGCTGCCAGTGATTGTGTGAATGCAGCCACCGGTCCTGAGCGCCATACATACGACTGTAATGAGCAAAAGGTTGCCCTCGGTGATAACTGACGGTGAACCTGAGTGTCACAACTAACATCACTCATTTCTCTGGCTCCTCAATTCACTCCTTTGTGTCCATTCTCTCAGGTTCTCTTCATCCACTTTCTGTGTCTTTTTTTTTTCAACCAATCTTTTTATTACCGTGCAATTACAGCTTATCTGCAGTGGTTAACTTGGCCCTTCCACTTTCTTATCTCTGTGCCTGGGTAGTGCAAGGGTCTCTTGAGTAAGAGGACAGAAGGAGGAGGGAGAGAGAGGAAGAAAGAGAGAGATCTCAAGCCAATGAATGGACAGAAGTTACAGAAGAGAAGCAGGCTTTACTTGACTTCTTACCCTTGCTGCTTTTTTGTAACATTATTTTCTTCTCTATTCATATTCACACTGATAAAGAAAGCATTTGCTGAGGTTACGAAACTTCATTTTTCTCCTTGTATTGAGCTCAAAGAAGAGCTTTATTCAGTTATCTGCCACGTTAATACATATTTATATGTACGAGTGCAAATATTAACCGGCGTATTACCGTCAGTGCCTTTATTCTAAGTCATTGCTTTTTCCTTGAACCATCCCCCCATCGTTCTGTTAACACAGTGCCTGGAGGGGTCACTGGGGTTACTGGGAGTAGACCTTGGCCTTGTGGTCTGACCCCAGAGAAGAAACTGGTGTCTGGGTCTGAATGCCCTGTCTGACCTTGCTGTCACAGTGTGTGTGTGTGTGTGTGTGTGTGTGTGTGTGTGTGTGTGTGTGTGTGTGTGTGTGTGTGTGTCCAGCTGACAAGATGTGTTGTGTGCACTATTCCTTGTTGTTTATAATGTGCATCTTCACATTGACTATTTTGTACTTGTGTGCAGGTTCAGGCAGCTTCTGTCCATTCCTGCATGTGTGCATACATGCATGGAGTGGTGCAGAGATCCGGCCAGACGAGACAGAAGTGACAGGTATTGATCATCAGCGTTCCATTCAAGCAAGGGCCCTCTCAGGCCTGTGTGCCCTGGGAAGAGTCCTGTCTGCACCCAGAGGGGAGAGGGACAACCACAATCAATGTCTGCGCCTCCTCTCAGAGCGACAGGGTCAGTCTGGATTTACCTCCATGTTTTATCGTGACTGACAGCGGTAAAATAAGACATGGCACTTAATGTGCATCCACATTTAATAAAACAAAAACAAAATCCAACTGTTGATGGTCATGTTATTGTTTTCATCTATATCTTCAAAATTAATGGAAACTTTCATGAGGAAAATGCCGTTGTGAATAAAAATGTAGCGCACAGGTTACAGTCATCACAGAATAGTGTCCGTCTGTGCTAATTGGCTTAGTTGAAACCTCCTAATAGTTTGTAACAAATGGGTGAAAAGGAGTAGCGAGTGTGACATTGCTTTCAAAGGGGAGAGTTGCATACCTCGGTCTTTTCACCCAGCCATCTCACTGAGCTCCCCCATCCTACCTCCTTGTCCTTACCCCTTCCACAGACAAATTGATTTGCAAGGGTCCGAATCTGGCGTGCCCTAAGAGCACCATCTTTTTTGTATACAGAGCACTGCAGGGAAAACACAATGACTTTGGGCCGACAAAGGGAGCGAAGAGAGAGGATGAGGGAAAGAGAGAGAGAGGGAGAGAGATTTAACCAGATCAAACACCAAACTCAACAGGACTGCGAAGATCTTGCTGGTTCAGAGATCCAGAGCATCACGAACAGACAGACACACACACACACACAAATGAATATGGACTCGCAAAGCCTCACACACTCATGTAAACCAGCACACACATATGCACCCTTCAGTGCCCTCCTGCCCTCACCCCTCCCTCCTTGTCCCTTTTTTCCCTGTCTGGTTAGAAAGGTCAGTGCATGTCTGGGAAAAGGGGTCCCAGGATCCCCAAACCCCTCCAGTCCGTGCACAGACACAAACACATCTCACAAGCAGACATGCATGTAACTGTCTTGTCCACTCATTTTTGTTGTGCCCACTACATCCCCACTAGCATACGCATAGCACAGCGCCTTCCCTTCTTATTTTATGGAGAGAAACACATTTACCCTGGTCAGTATCAGCTGCGACACCCCCTCCCACTCGCCAGTGGCCCCCCTAAACCCCATGAAAGCATTCAAATGGAGACTATCGTCCATTGTTACCAGCGTTTTGTCTGCTCGTGATGTAAATAGCAACACTGGCCAGCAAACACGGAAAAAAGTCTGTCTGATAACAATGGTCAATGATGCTAAACCTACATGTGCAGTTGCAGTTTGGGAGCTTATTTTAAAACTGTGCGCCGAATGGATCCAATACATGAGAGTCTATCTAAAGGCTTTCTGGAATACAAGAGTAGTGGGACATAATTGATATATAGTAATATCTGCACATTTGCATTTGGCTGTGTGGTGAGATGATCTCCTGTCTGGCTGTCTTCCTTTCCCCAGTGTCCCCTGAGGACCCCCCACCCCCCTTTTAGCATACACACACATGTACGCGCAAAGAGAGAGAGTATATGATTTAGAGGGAAATCCTCTTCATGAACCACCCGACCTGGAGCTCTATGTGGCCTTCCCAGACAGGGAGGGGAAAATGGGGGAGGGAAGGTTACAGGGAAGGGAGAGGCTACAGGTCCAGCTGGGATAGGAGAAAAGAGAACAAAAACGTCCCTCACCCTTGGCTCCATGACCCGCTGCATGAAGGAGGGCCGACTCTGTTTGGTCCACATGGTTCCCACCTCAAATCACTCATGACTGACGCTCCCAAAACAAACACCCCAAACTCACTGCTAATGACAAACGTCCCCTGTGCACAGTTCAGGTGAGAACACGTCTGAAGATGGTTCCGATGAAACACCGTGATATTTCTCCTGCAATGCGCATTTACTTTTTCCTGCTCTTCTCTTCTTGTTTCCAACCCCTTGCTGCAACACAGAAACATTTCCCCACTTCTTAAACAAAAGATGATGTTATCTAATCTTATATCTAGATTATTAAGCAATGTGATACTGTCAAAAATACAGAGAGGACTTCATTATTCTGAGATGTCAGGAAATTGAATTTACTTGTCTAAAACATCAATGGAAGCTCCATCCATGGTCATTTTGATAGTAGTCTCATTAGCTGGTGGCCACAGGATGAGATATACACCTAAAGCAGTGACATCACCAACAACACGCAGGTAAGTGTGCAGACAGCACGTGTTTCTCTTTCTGTTCTTGTTTAGAGTTTGTTTTCTGCTGCTACTACAACTGCACAAACCACACTGACACAGCATCAGATTTTCTACTGGCCCTGCCCCTGATCTAGGTCAAAGAAGACCCCCATTCAGGTCGGTTCCATCCCCCAGAACCCCCTGCTGCTTCTGTACTCTATCCCCATCCCAGCAGCCTCTCACTCCTCCATGCCAGGGATTGTTTCCAAAGATTAGACTTAATATGAATATCCATAAACAGAATGGGACTCCCAGACTGTGAAAGCTATCAAAGACATATTTGCATCTAATCCTCAAAGAAGTCCCCACACCCACACTACCACGCTTTACAGAGAGCTTGCTACCCCCATTCGGCCCCCTTAAAAAAACCTACTAAACCTCTGCAGAAAAAAAATAGACCCTCAAACCTGCCATCCCCCAGCCCGAAAAACCCTCCCCTCTTACCCCCGGACCATCCCATCCATTCCCCAACCGTTGGGCCAGACAAGACCAGACCAATTCTTTTGGGGATTATTTGGCTTAGTGATGAATAATGGATGACCATCTCCCCTCTGGCTCTCCACTACAGCAGCACCTCTCAATTGGCCTTGGCACCGAGCCATTCACTGGCCCGTCTGGATGGCTGCTTGGCTGGCTGGCCGGCTACCAACCCAAGAGATCTACATGATGATTGCAATATTGGGAAAGCATGGACACAATATTAGCAATCTATATTCTGGGGGGGGGATGGGAGGGGTTATGATTCACATGTTTGGCCAACTCAGTAATTTGTTGTGACAAATAGAAGAAACTATTATGATTTTTAGCCAGGATTTTAGCATTCCTTTCCATCAAAATCAATTTAGATTTTTACATTTAGAACAAAAAACAATGTAATTTGTTCATTTGGGCACAAAGTGTCTGTCTTTCTTTTTTTTTTTTAGAAAAAAGCTGCCCATTAAAAACAGTAATTACTTTCAATGTATTAAAATAGAACGTGATGGTCTTGGACACTAAGTAGACCACAGGGCCAGAGAGAGTGTTGTACAGAGCGTGGGAGAAAGGCCTGAACATTGTCCTTGCCCTGAAAAGCAAGGAAGCCACTCTTCTTTTATTCCTCCTCTCATCCTTGTTTTGCACTTTATCTCCTTTCATTCGCTTCGCTCTCCGTCTTATTTTCAATGGAGCACTTGGGGCCAACAGATGTCAGTGCTGTGGCTACACACACAAGGATACACCTGGGTATGAGAGCGCCAGCTGAAAAGAGACAAGTTCATCCAAAGGGCCTAGCTAACAGTAGCACAGGAGAGGCCAAAATGCCCATTGTGCCCCGGGGCTGTTCAGAAGCTTCTTACCCCTCTCTGTTCCTGAAGACAGGCTCCTAAGGTGCAATTTGACAAGATGGTTTTTGTACACTCGTTATTTGTGACCCTTTTTTGTCCTGCATTTTTGTTTTTTACGCCTTTGTTTGTTTGTTTCTTTCAGGCATTTGTGGCGTAGCCTTGGGTCTTTTGACAACAGCTGGGTTGCCGAGCGCAGCATTGAATCAACGCAAGTTCCGCACAATGACTGACAAGCGCTTTGTAGGACAGGAGGCCCACAATGAATGTGTCTTCGCTAAATACCACTGGTTGGCCCCATAAAGACCAGAAGAGGCTTGGTCCAGGACAGCCAACTGCACTGCTATGACCCCCGGAGGGGGTGGGACAACTGCAACATGTATCCTATGGATTTATGTGTTTGGGCAGAGCATTATGCAGACAAAAACAAACAAATTTAGAGAGTGGATGAGGGTGAGAAGGTGTACTTTCAGGATTGCTATATTTCTGTCTTTGAAAATAGACCCATTCATACCTGATTAGTGAATCACAAGTGGAAAACCCTAAAAGGTCACGCACAAAAATTGTTTGCTGCAGGGCAGCCACAAATATCATTTTGACAAGTTGAGCATGTGCCCGTGGCCCTGCAGTCACCCACCCTTTAACCCCCCCCCCTTCTTTGACCCCTGGGCCTCAGAAATGAACCTGCAGTGAACCTAGAGTGGTGCTGCAGTTCTCCGAATTTTCCTGAAACTCTCAGAGCCCTTTCACCCCACGGCCTTGGTCTATGTTAGCTGCTGTCACCCCTGCAACAGCTGGACTAACTCAGAGAGCTTTACTGGGCCCCAGGGGGAGGGTCAGCATTGCCGTTACACTACCTTTATTACATGCAAAAACAGAGAAGGACATGCACTGGGTAAAATACGGGTCACTTGCGAGAGGTTAGTACAGTTGCCCCAGAGCAAGAAGGTCCTTGCTGCAAATCCCCACCTGAAGTTTGCAAGTTTTACTTTTGCCTTTGTACATTTTCAGCTACAAGCATGCAAGTGAATATGAGTAAATGACGTGTGTGCTCTCTGATGAACCGTCGACCTGTCCATCGTGTATTCCTGCCTATTACCCTCAGATATTTGAGTTCAAGCACTCCTCATGACCCCTGGTGAGCAATAAAAGACAAGATAGAGGGCTGGTAAGGATTACATATAGACCCATTGCACCTGAATAAGTTTTACATAACCTTGAAATAGTCAGAAATAGAAAAAATAAAACACGTAGAGACCATATTTCAATATAGTCATCAGTGACTGTTGTGTTGGGAAAGCTGGAATATTTCCTTTTTTGTAGATTTTTATTGTAATTAACACTCACTGAAAACATATTTCAGGTTAAGCACACGCCAAGCAGTGAGGGAGACAAGGAGGAGGTTATTGATCCCTGTTTTTAATGCTTCTTCTTTCATAAAAGTTCATCAGCTTACAGAACTGAAGAAGCCTTCTGGATAGAAGGCGAAACATCTTCAAAAGAGAAGAAAAACAGTCCAGTTGCCACAGAAAACTACCTTGGATCAGCTTACAAAGTTCACCGCCGGCTTGAACCAAGACTCAAACTGAAACAGCCTTTGACCGGGACGGAAATGATGTAAGTCCAGTCTGACCTATTAACAGTCATGGAGATAACATCTTTTCTCCATAGAGAGTCTTTTCTATGTATAAAGAAACTTTTTCTTGGCTTGTTTGCCCTTTCTTGGTTGGCAGCGTCGAGGAGTTCTCTAGCTGTGGGCTCATATTCGCTGGACAAATCACGGGGACTTGTGGAATCACCATCCTCAGTAGCCACTGAACAAAATCTGGAATAATATGGAAAAACCTGCAAGATGGATTACGAGCTGTAAAAGTCATATTTGCCAAATTACTGTCCAGCCATAAACTTGAAGACAGGTGTTGACTAGATTCACAGGACAGTAAACATACAGGAGAAATAAAAATAACTCCCAACTCAGAGGGTATGGATAACATGACCCTGTTTTACTGGCTGTGTAAATTCTGCCAGCGGCGATGCACCTGGAGAACGCCATGGAGATATGAGCGTCCAGTAATTCAGTTATATGCAGAAATGTGCACATATGCGTATTTCAGTCTGTGTCCACTTGTAAAAGCACACGCTGCCATAATTGTTAACAGAACTCAGCGTCATGCTGAGGTCCACACCCAGTGGTTGAAGGTCAGATCAGCCGCTCTCCAGCCGCCCTGGCCCCACCTTAACTCACTCACCCCCGTGGCCCTCCTCTTGCCTTCATGCAACAACTCATGCTCTGTAAAGAATCGCCCCTTTAGTGCACCTAAGGAAACCCCAACCACACATTTGACGGCATGTTTCTTTGAGTGTATCGATAAACAGTACTCCAAGTTAGAAGTTATGGCTTCTATCTGATCGCACAGTGTAAACTCCAAAGAGTCCACTCAGTTATGGTAAGTGTTGTGTTTAAGGCTCTCTTCCTCATTCTCCTACTCACCTCTTGTCCTTTTTCCATGAGGGGTCAAAGATTTCACCTTATCTGGAAGCCATCAGGAGTGCCAGTTCTGCTCCTGTGACTCATTTAGTTGAAAGTGTTATTAAAATTGTGATGTGGCGAGGATGGGGGGGGGGGGGGGGCAAACACAAAAGAACAAGGCGATTTAAAGCGAAATTTCATAAGCGCAGTAATGTGGGCCTTTGCCAACATTTTCACTGCAAATCATCGTAGATTTTGTCTCCAGGGCCACAACTCAGATGTTGTGAGGGCAAAAGAGGAGGAGAAGGTGGAGGAAGGGGGATATTGCTCCAGTTTACTATTTTGGCTGGGGCTTTCTTCTCGCTGTGTGGTCACGGGCTGGATCGGCGCAGCAAGCGGGCACTGACAACACTGGCTGGCCACAGCTCGGCACAGAAGCCACAAGGCCACAGAGGAACTGAGAGGAGGGAGAGTCGTAGCGCAAAAGCTAAAGGGCAAAGAATGTAGCTGAGCTTTGCCTTGCACAGGTTCAAATCCTGTCCCCCTTGGTCCCCACCTTTGTCTTCTGTCCAGCGTGTTCATGCTGTTTTGCACTTCAACTTCATCCTGAGCAAACTTCAACTTCAACCTCATCCATCTCCCTCTGCCCAACCCCACCCCCTCTCCGCTGTTTTTCAGACAGACACAGCTACCCTCCTGGACGTTTCCTTTCTGCTGGCCTGCCGCAACAAAGGTGCTCAGTCATGTGAAACCTAATCTCCAGCCCCCCAAAACCTGACCTTTGACCCCTTCAGTCTTCACACAACCAGAGGGGGAGGAGAGCCAGGGCAGGAAAGGGAGGCTTTTGGGAAAAGGTCACATTCCCGAGGACACTTTTGTATATGCACGTGTGTACGTGCATGTGTGTGTGGGTGTGGACGTGCATGTGTGTGTGGGTGTGGGTGTGGGTGCGTGCGCGCGTGTGTGCACGCAGTCGATTATGTGGTCAGGGTTCCAGCATGTGTGTTTGATTCGGTTTCAAAAAAGTGCACAATAAAAGTGTACACGCTCCTGCCTTTAAAGTTCTCATGTGTGCGCATGCTTGTCTTAGTACAGGAGCGTCTGCACGCACCAACACACAGAATGTGGACGTCTGTGAGAAAGCACCTTCAGCCCCCCCAAGCACCTCGGTCCATAGACAAAACACAGACTTTGTTTTGTAGCCGAGCCTAACCTGCGAGTCTTGTCTGGGCAGTGCTCCTCTCCTTTCACCCTATCCCAGCAATCCTTAGATCGTGTGTGTGTGTGTGTGTGTGTGTGTGTCAGCCAGTGGGTGTCAGCTGTCCTGGGTGATTAGTGCTTTTATATTGTTCCAAGGAGCTCGGACCAGGCCCCCCTTCATTGCACCAAGGCACAGCTGCAGTCTGCCTCTCCATCTTTGCTCGTCAGCCTTCCTTTTGCCCGCTGCAACTCGAGAGACAAACTCGAGCCCAAGACAAAAAAATAAATTAAGAATTAGAGGAAGAGGGATGGACGGAGAAATAAACCGTGACAGAGGACATAGAGAGAATGATCAAAAAAAATGGAGGGATAGTAGAGATATGGAGGAATGAGCCTCTATATCAAGTTGGAGGAAACCAGAGGGAGCAGCGGCAGATGGGGAAAAGTGGCATATTAGGAGGATTAGAGAGTCAATTCAGCGCACTGAGTCTCTCCTGGCCAGGATTTCCCCAGCTATGCCTGGGAGGCCTCCGCTGCTTTAAACACAGTGGCAAGCCAGGACAGATCATGAGGAGAAGAAACATGTGTGTGTGTGTGTGTGTGTGTGTGTGTGTGTGTGTGTAAGGATGGGAGGGGGTTGCACATATTTAATTATTGTAATGAGCCACTAATTTCTAGCCTTCAGTAGGATCCATCTATCCTATAAAGAGTTAAAAAGGTAGCACAACTCTGTTTGTAGTTCCTTTTTTTGGTCGCAAATGAAAACCAAGTGTTTCTGCCGCCACGGCAGACTTTTCGAGTCAAAGAGCTGCGCCTGTTGTCTTTACGAGTTAAGGACATATGTCTACACAAGGAGCGAGAGGAGGGGGCCCGGGGATGGTAGGCAAGGGCTGAGAGTCTGCTATGGGAAAACTATGCCTGCTATGCACAAGTTGTTTGGTGGCGGGATTTGTGGGCCAGAGCATTGTTGCTCTCTTGACATTGAACTTGGGTGATCGAAGACAAGAGGGGGAGGTGTTAACTACCACGCTGAACATTACAAGTGTGTGTGTGTATATGCACACACGGGCGAACAATTCCTCGCCCCACACACCCGCCCTCCCCCCCCACTTCCTTGCGACTCTGCTTTATCTTAACTGTCAACACCTGGCCTAAGCAGGAACCTCTCTCTATCTGTGAACTTTAATCTGGCCCTGCTAGGCAAACAGCTCAGCGCTCGGACGAAGAGATTCTGGCACATTCACCTTTCTTTGCTTCAGTTGCAAAAGGTATATATATTTAGATTTAGATTTATATATACACATACTCACAAATACTGAAGGCTGTGAACACAGCTCACATTGAGGGGAAAAAATAAAGAGACAGAGGGGGGAGAGCCAAGAGGGGAAGGGAGGGTTGTTGGAGATACAACACAGATGCTCTGCTGACCTGACAAGGCCACAGACCGGAGATATGCAGTGAACCTCCATCCCCATGATGGGCGACTCAAGCTGCGCAGGGCAAACGCGCCGAATCAAATGTACACAGTGGACTTGGTGCCTGCATATGGTGAAGGTTTTGTGGATCCGAGCGCCTCACAGTGCTACTTAAAACCGACAATGCTGATGAAACACAAAAGCACCCAAGCGTCAATGCAATATGTATGTAATACTTTTTATTTATTTATTTCAAGACAAAAAATGGCTGAGTGAAGAGAATAATGCAGACAACAGCTGAAAATAGAGTGGCATCTCCATAACTGAAAAACCTCAACGAGAAACCCTGCATGTTGAGTCAATATTGGTCAATGACCTTTGGTCATCAAGTAGACAAATTAAGCAATCACAATTCATCAGGAGGGAGAGAAAAGAACTGATCTGATTTGCATTGGCTCTGTTCTGAACAGAGCATGTGTGCATGTGTGTACGTGTGTAGTCTTAATAAATAATGTCGACCAATGCCACAGGTCAACTTCAAGTTCAGCTCAGAACAAATAAATCGAGAGTAAATACAGAACACAGGATGAAATCAGAATGAAAAGGCAAATGTACCTCAACATCATCAGCAATGACAGCATGTACCGAATTTTCTTGTCTTTTTTCCCCCAGATATTTCGTATATGCCTTGCATATGAGATGTACCATATTTAAATTATAAAGCACCATGGTTCTTTTGGCGAAGAAAAACAAAACTGCAGCAAAAAAGTGTTGTTTTTTTTTTGTTCTTTTTTCTTTTACAGATTGATGTAGAATTGATTGCATATGACAAAAAGGTCTTTTTCAAAAACGGCTGGAATGTTATCAGGTGGTACATGGTCAAGGACAATAAAAAGTTGGCTACCGAGAAAAAAACCCAACAATAGCTCGCATTACTGCATAAAAAATGGCAGGAGAGTAAAATATATCAACAAAAACTAAAAGGATATGTACAACCACCTGTTTTTACCTCATTGCGGCTACTCCAGCAGGACTGCTCGGAAAGGCCATCACATGACCCCTCACCCCCGGAGAACACCTCAACATTTTTCTTTTTCGAAAACATACTTATTTTCAAGCATACAAATTATTCACAATATATTATCCTGCCAAATTAAGAAAATATACGGTGGCAGCTTGTTGGGATTTTTTTCCACTACAGAAAAAAAATGGTACATTGAAACCTTTAAAGAGTACAGGCAAACAGTTAAAAATACAGGCTCCAACATAAATACTATAAGTGCCTACGCTAAGTGAACATTAATTTCAAATACCATTCTAAATACAGGAAAAAAGTCGACCATAGATGTGTTTTGAGCATAGGAACTTACAGGAGTGTGCATTTTCCTATGTTTTAAGTTCTCTCTATATATTTATATATCATAAATCTCTCCCCGATGCAAATTTTTGTTCAACCTGAAGACTTGTGTATAGTAAAGGCGAAAAAAGGACATTTTCATTACACATTACATAGTGATCAAAGAGAAACAACATTAAACAAAAAATAAAAACAAACTTAAATAAGCCCCTCCCCTAAAGATACTGAAGTGTTACTTTAAAAACTCTGCAAGAAAATGTACTTATCATTCAAAATTCGATTTTGTAGGATTATTTTTCTTCTCTCACTTCTGTGGTTGTTGAGGCAGGATGTTTCTATGGCGGTTCCTGCACTGATAGCCTGATGTTTATCGCTCGATGGCTGTCGACCAGTTCGAGTTTCAATCATTTTTTTCCTTTTTTATTTTAAATGCAAAGCAATGACACCACACTAATCTGTCAGCATAAGAGCAAGTTTCCCCTTGAGCGTCTGACTGTAAACTGGGAAAATTGAACAGTGCACATAGATAGTACCAGATGTGAAATCCGGTGCTCGTTTTAGACTCAACCGACTGTACCTCCGATTAGAGAGACAGATACAGAATCCAAGGCAGAGTGACAAGTGCTATATCATCAATATTAATGGGTGGGGGAAAAGAAACTACCACAACAAGCTCTTGAGAATGTTAAAGGAAAAGGAATATAAAATCATGTATAGAACGGATAATAAAATTTAGATTTTTTTTTTTACTAAGATTAGATTGACTTTTGTTTGGGACTATTCATCTAATGGGCCAACAAGAATAAGGTTTCACTTGAGGATTTACTAAGATCTAATCTTTTCAAGAGAGTAAGCACTAATAAGGACATATGCATTGAATTGTAAAGACACCCAGTCAACCCATACCATACCCACTCCCTTGACCCTAGCCCTCACCCTAACCCCTGTCACCCAAAAATCTGCTTGGTTTAGAACAACTTAAAACCCACTCCGTGGTCTGCGAATGGCTGCTGGCAACACTGGTGACACCAAAGAAATGTAATTCTGTGCTAAGAAAAAAAAAAAAACAACTGCAAATTGTTAATTAGAAAAAGAGGAAATCTAAGAGCTCACGTTGGTTGAAACAACTCGTCAGTCCACTGTTCAGCATGGTACTGATGTACCGGAAAACCTCAACTGTGAAACCAATTCTACACAGCACTACTCCTTTTTAGCATGTAACATGCCAGTAAACAGAATCATAACCTGGAGAATAATAATGTACACGAGTCAGGCAGATAGATGATTTACCAGAGATATACATACATCTTTTTTGTTGTTGTTGTTTCAGCTGGTTCCTTACGCTCCACTAAGTCACAAAATGACGGTGGGGGGGGCATGCAGGTGCTTGATGCAAGGACCTGCTTATTCCATATGTGCACAAAAAAAATGTCCTGTAATATTCTCTAGCTGAAACTCTGAGATTATAGCAAAAAGGGAGGATTAACTGATGCAGGTAAAATATCCAAGGCACTCTATGTTGTCATCTTACACCATATTGTTAATTTCATTGCTGTTTGTCAAGGAAATATTTAATGGCACTAGTGCCTAGCAGGACATAGGCAGCCAAATTCTATATTTCTCTATATATATATTTGTATATCTCATCTCAGTCTTGCATGGTAAATCTTTCACAAAGATCCATTTTTAAGTGTAACCCTGCTTGTCTGGATGGTTTGATAATATGACACAAACAGAAATCTGTACATGATATGTAAAACAGTATGTACTGTATGCAGCATGGGTTCTCATAACTAACTTTTTTTTGTTTTTTAAAAAAAATCAACAGTTATCAACAGCAACACGTGTTCAACCAAGCCCAGCCAAGGACATTTTTCTTTCTAAGTAGCCAAAACACACCAAGCATGCTGTCCAGTTACAAAAAAATACAAAAACTTGTAAATTATTGCACAATAGAAAGGCTCAAAAAGTTTCAATGTCTCGCCCCTTGGTGGATTCTGCCTTGAGCTTTTCCAGACGGGCGTGTTAACAGGGTAAACTCACATCCTGGGGTCAAACCCTGATGTCCTTTTCCCCTCATATATCGGCTTGTTAGCCAGGGTCGTGTCTTCACCAGGGGAGCTAAGAGAGAGAGAGCTGCCACTGTGCTGCTCTTTGCCTACTCAGTCTTAATGTCATTAGTCAGAGGGCGGTCACTGTGCCACTTCTTCATGTGTTTCTCCAGAGTGCTGTATACACTGAAAGGCATGTGGCAGATTTCACATTTGTACACGTCCTTGCCCATTTGTCCGTGCGTCTTCATGTGGCG